>NC_092876.1:136196595-136401595 GCF_028372415.1 Notamacropus eugenii | reverse complement strand
AGTGTGCCAATGTTTTTTCTCCAGCTGAAATGGAAGCTTTGTTCCCCTTCTCTCTTCGCATCAGCATTATCACTTACACTTCCAGGTCCACTTATCCCTTTCTGTGTATTCATTAAATCCTGGTTAGTTGTTGCATTATTTAATGGAATTGATGATGCAATTAAGCCTGCGACATTGCTGCCATGAGAAGAGAAACCGGGAAAGGCATTCCCCTGTCCCTGAATCAGAGCAGTCTCTCTCCTTAGTTAATTCTCACTAACGGCTATCAGGCTATCACACCCACACTCTGCAAGTCAGCCTGACAGATTCTGAAACAAGGACCCAGGAGCAGTGGCTGCATCCCCTTATCTTTACCCTTTTTGCTCTTCCTCCTCTTCCCTGCCCTTCCCCCCATCCCTGGGACACAAAGTTAGCACTGGAAGTCAAAAAAGGTCCATATGGGATTTCAAGTGTTTCACAGTTCAGATTTCTACAGAGGTCATTTTATTTACACCCCTATCTCCAAACAGGAGTGATCCAAAATCCTTCCCTGAACAAGAGTGTTTTTAAAGCTAAAAATTTCACACATCTTCCCTCTGTGTTCTGTACTCATGTTTTATAGCCCTCCTTTTAAAGAAATTTGTCCAGATAGGAACTAGCATGGAAGCATAATGGAGTATCGAATAGAAAGCCAGTCTTGGAAGCCCAGACCTGGCTGAGTGACCCTGGGCAATCACTAGATCTCTCAGTTCTGCGGACAGCTCTAAGACTATAAAATTCCCACATTGGTTGAGGGCATTTTCTTTATGCAGGGTGTTCCTTATACCAACAAAATTCTGGACACAGCGTCCATCTCAAAGAAAGACTGTTCTGAAATCTTCCCTCAGACTGTAGACTTTTTTAAAGTTACAAGCAAGACAATTCCATATTTGCCTTAGTATTCTGTGACCATATCTTATGGCCCTCCTTATAAGGAAATTCTTCTTTTTGCCTAACTTTAATTCCTCTTATTGTATTTGAGGCTGTTTCATTTGTTCTGTACCCAGTGCCTGGTTACTAACCTCTGTATATTATTGAATAGTATTAGATAGTGTTATTTTTATATTATACATTGTATTAAGATGCTACAGTTTATTACCTATGGGTAGTAGCATCACAGTATCTGTCCAGACACTCCTCAAGCCATGGAACACTGACCTCTGCTTCTTGTGGCAGCTCACATCATTGCTTTTTTCATAGGCTTCCTCTACTTTAGCCCAGAGCATCTTTCTTATTGGGAGCTGGGTTTCTCCTATATCCTGGCTCCTGTCTGGACTCACTTGAACTTGCTGACTCTCAAACCACTCCATTGTTATTTATGGGCCACTCAGGGATACGACCAATCATTTCTCAGCCAATGGCATTATTCCTTCTAATTCAATCAAGAAAAATTTGTTCACACTTCATAAGGGGATCATTGGGCAGTGTCTGCAACTTTACAGTTAGTTTAACACCTCTTTATTGGTCCCTTACTTTCTCTGGTTAAATAATGGGCTTTGGGGGAGGGGGTTCATCAGAGACCAATTTCCCTACAATTATTCTTTCATATATTGGAAGACAGTTACCAGATTGTCCCACAGCTTTCTTTTTTTTTTTTTTTTCAGACTTCCTGATCCCAGGTTCTCTAAGCATTTCTCTGGGGTCTTTGTATTGATAATTTCAACATTGTTGGAGCTTTGAGTCCTTTACTAGTTCTCTAGAAGCTGGACTAAGTTCCTAGGTCTGTCCACTACATTCCATCCAGCTTGCTACTTCTTTAAATCAGACCCTAATCACTTTCCCACTAAACTATTGTAATAACAATAATATTATTTTTATTGTCTCTGGTGTTCTCCTACTCCTATGCTTTTTACAGCAGCCAAGATTATCTGCCTAAGTCATAGACCAGACCATGCCTCAGACAAACTGAAGCCTGGGAAAGACATTAATTTAGAAAGGCCAAGGTCACCCATTGCATCTTGGGCAACTGTCAGTCATCTTGACCTATGTCTTGCCACCAGACTTGGAAGTTGCCAGAAGAGAGAGTGGGGCTGATGACTTTGCAGAGCCCTGCCTCACTTAAATGGGCAAATCAAGACATCACTCTCATGATGTCATTGGCCCTCTTCCAGAATGAAATACCAAAATAATGAACAACACATCATGACCATGTTACCTTCCTGATTAAAAGCCTTTAGTGCCTATTGGTAGGACAGCACACAAACTCCTTAAATCTGTCATTTAAGGTTCTTTGGTTTAAACTGGCTCCAATCTACCTTTCAAATCTCATTTCATATTCCTAATTTTTATGCTTACTATTTTCCATGCATGAGAGGCAGTGTGGTATAGTGGATACTCAGAGAGACTTGGTGTCAAGAAGAGCAGGATTAAAATTCTTCCTCTGGCTTGCCCGGATTTAGTGATCCTAGGTAGATCAATTAACTTTTCAGTGGTCCCAATCAACTCTCTTAGACTACAAATTGTAGAGCAGGTAGCGTTCTGCTTTGGTAGAGGGAGTTGATTCACTGGGACTTCTCAGATTAGATTAGTTGTCTCCCAATTTCATCCTGCGATTTCTAGTTCTATGCATAGTATCCTCCATGCCTAGAATGCATTCCTTCCATGTGACTTCCTGTGGAAACCCTTCTCCTCTTTCAAATCCTTGCTGCTTCCATGAAGTCTACTCCTGGAGCAAAATGATCTTTCCCTAGTCCATTTTCTTCTAAAGCACGTTGGTAGAATCTGTCCCTTACTTCTAACATTCTCTATCTTATATCTTTATTTCTATAAAATTCCTATTCTACCCTCACACTCCAGTAGAATGGGGTCTCCTTGAAGGCAGGAATCATAACATTTTTCATTTGTGTGTCCCTAGTGTCTAACAGTGGCAGGCATTTAGTACATGTTAATTCATTATTGCTGCTTTTAATTAATTGAGATAGAACTTTAACCAGCATTGAACATATTGGGGCAGAACTGACCCCTGCCCTAGAACTTTTCTTCTATAGGTATGTGTGTTTGGATGGTTGTTACTGAGTATATTATCATAATACATTCCTTCCCAATGTCAGCAAAGTGTGCCAGTACCTGGTGATGTAGAAGCAAGTTAAAGAAAATGAATTCATTCATTCCTGGGAAAGTGGACATCAAAGAGGAAATGCTCATTTGCACAAAGTAACATCCCTTGGACCAGGGAATGGCACTTTTTTTTTCTGTTGTACTGGAAAGGATTTATTGTCTAGATTTAGATTTCTAGCTCCTGGGATTGGAATTCTAGCTCTGCTATTTATAAGCTGTGTAACGTTAAGCAAATCACTTTGCTTCTCTGGGCTTCTGTTTCCTCACTTCTATTTGAGCTCTAAATTCTACAGTTCTATGAGATATCCTAGTTGAGTGTATACTGGTGGGATGAAAAGTATAGTCCTTGTGAGTATCTCAGAGATGGTGCATTACAGCATAATGCAGTATCATGGAAACCAAGGGAGAAGAGTTTTAAAAAGAAGGGAATAGTCATCTGTGTCAGATGCTATATGAAGGTAGAAGAGAATGAGACTGGGGAAAAGAGATTCAGTATGGTAACTGGTGATCTTTAGAAGAGCAAGCAACTTTAAGAGTATAAAGAGCTAAATCCATAGCATCTATCAGCCTATCAACTTACAGGTTGTGTATATTATGTACATTCCTTCCTTCATCCTTCCACCTTGAAGGAACCGATTGCTACAAATCCCACTGGTCCTCTTTCTCCAGCCTAAGATAACAGAACTACTTCCTCTATGGGTAGGAATATGATAACACCCTAGAAGCTCATGATGATTCTAAACAACAAGTGAGCTGGGAGAGAGGGGGCAGCTGCACACTCCTGGGTCCTCTGAGGGCCTTTTCTTTGCAGCTGCAAGCCTTCCTTCACCACCTTTGCTACCCTCTGTGACCGTTTTGGAGTTTGGGAGCAGGATGGGGAGAGGCATGAAGCTCTAATACCTTTCTACCAAAGTCCTGCTGAGAGCTTGCTTCCTGTTGTTTTATCTGCCATGGGATATCAGCTGCAAGGATCTTATCAAACTGTAATTATCCAGCCTAGATTTGTACTAATTGGTTCTCTGGAGTAAAGTTACCTCCAATCTCTGTGTGTGGGGGTAGGGCACAGCAGGAAGTGGTTTGGAGTCGAAGAGGTTGTCTTTGATGATCTATCAGGAATTAGCCACTACAGAGGGGGGTTAGAGCAAGGGAAGAGGGGCAAGGGTTGGGGATGGACAGCAAAAGAACAGAACTGGGAGGACTGGAAGCTGTGAGGCCACAACCTCAACATAGCCAGGAAGGACTCAGCATTGACCCCCTACAGCCAATAAACCTAGACTTTCATTCCCCCATCTCTTCCTACAATCCCCTTTGGAAGCCATTACAATGGTATTTTATTATCCTTCCTTTAAAATCCAGCTTCCATGATTTTTAGGATTTCTATGGTAAAACATGAACACCTTAACAATCAAAACAAAAAATAAAACTTACTTGATTCTGACACTCCATCCAGCCACTATTCTGCTTCACTAACAAAAATCTTAAATATGTATGTTACACTTATTACCTCCGTTTTCTCTTCATCCACTTACTTCTCAGTCCCTTGAAATCTTTTTTCGACCTCCACCACTCTATTAGAGCTGCCCTCCCAAATGTCACCAATGAGATCTGAGTCACCCTATTCAATGGCCTTTTCTCAAGTCTCATTCTTCTTGACCTTTTTGTGGAATTTGACACTATTCACCATTTCAAATCTTCCCACTCTTTATTTCTGAGATAGAGCACTCTGCCTGGCTCCCCTCACTCCTTTTCTGCTCCTTCTCTGTCTCATTTCTTGAATCCTTTCTATCCTTCAGTGCTAATTGGGAATTTCTCAAGGCCCAGTCCTGGGGCTATTTCACTTGTCACACTCGTATTTTTCATAGAACCCAGCAATTATAACTTTTTACCACCATGCAGATAATTTTCCAGTATTTATCTCTAGTCCTAACCTCTACCAAATTCTAGACAGAAACTCCTAATTTCCTGCGGGAAATTTCCATCTGAAGATCCTATTACCATCTCATATATCTTTGTATATTCCATAATACCAAGCATGGCATCTCCTACGCAGCAGGGGTTCTAAAAATATTTATTGAATTATGAGTGAATAAATGAAGCAACGTGTCTGAAACTGAAAGGGTAGCCAAAAAGCTAATGTGGATTAAGAGGAGCATTGCATTCAGGGAATAAGGAAGTAAAAGTCCTGATGTACTATAGTCTGGTCAGAAAACAACTTGAATATGGTGCTCAGTCCCTGAAGGCACATTTTAGGAAAGACATTGATAAAACAGAGGCTGTCCAGAGGAAAACAATCAGAATGGTGCATGGCCAAGAGTTCATATCCTGTGACGATCTATAAAGTGAGTATGTTTAGCCTGGAAAGAGAAGACTTAGAGGGGAGATAGTAGCTGTCTTCAAGTATTTATTCAAAGGTCTCACATCTTAAGAAGGATTGTGTTTGTTCTGATTGACCCCAGAGAGTACAGCTAGGAATTCTAGAACTAGAGTGGAAATTGCATAGAAGAAAATTATAAGGAAAAACTTCCAAACTGGTAAATGTGTCCAAAATTATAATGGAATTGTATAGGAAGTAGCAGGATACCTCTCTTTGGAGACCTTTAAACAAAGGTTGGATGATTATCAGATGATGGATGATCATCAGATATGTTCTGGAAGAAATTTGTTTTCAGGTGTGACTTAGCTTGGATTACCATGGAGAACCCTCCCAACTCTGAAATTCTTTGATTCTGTGAAAACAAAAACTCTTCCCTCCAAAGGAAGGACTTTTCTGTTTTCCTTTTTATTTCCAAAGAAAAAAGGGCAGATGAACAAACAGGCTTATAATCTTGGAGACATTTTTGATTCCTCCTTGTACTTTATCCCCATATTCAATGTCACCAAATCCTATTTTTCCTCCTTCATTTCTCTCAATGTGTCCCTTCTTCTTAATTTCTGTTACTAACGCCAAAGTTTCCATCTTTATTGTCTCTTACCTTGATTATGGAAGTATCCTTATAACTGGTCTTTCTTCTTCTTCAAATCCTTTCCCCTGCAACCCAGCATGTACACTGTTATCTTCAAGAAAACAGAGCTTTTTTCATTATGTTTCTCCCTTGCCAAAAGCCTACAATGGATATTCTTTGCCTGCTTCTCATACCAGGACTCAAGTCCTACATAATTTGTCCCCATCTGCTTTTCTAACTCTATTTTCTTCTTCTACCCAGCATGAACTTTTCACTGTAATTGAACTTCTCCCCCAATATTTCCTAGTCATTCCTTCTTTTACCTCATTCCTGCAAGGCACAATTCAAGAGCCACTGCTCTGAACAGTGTTCCATGATCATTCTGGTTCCCACTGATGACATCTCAGAGCTGGGATGGATCTCCAAGGCTATGTTTCCCAAGTTGTACCTGAACAGGAATTACCTTAAAACAAGCAATAGAGAAACCAGAGTCCAACTAACTTAGATCCCCTCAATGTAAGGAGGCCAAGAATGCCATTCACCATGAGTACCTCTACTCATTTACACAGTGCCTTTCAACTGTTTTCAAAATCCCTTGATATCATCTCCTATCTTTTTCTCCTCTATTTCAGTCTCTAATGAAGAGATTGTCCTCCTCAGAAGGCCAACATTCCTATATCTATTTCTTCTCCTCCCATTTTCTCTGACTGATTATCCCCATAATCACCCTTCTCCCCCCTCTCTCATTTCAAATCTCTCCCTATGTACTGGCTCATTCCTTGCTGCCTATAAAAATTCCCAGATTTCTCTTATCCTTTTGAAAAAACAAGACCAGAACATTCTTTTCTTTATGCTAGTATCTTCCCATATCCATCTCTTTACTCTAGTATCATCTCAAGCTATCATCCTCTATCTTTTCTCTCTCAACCAAATTTCAGGGGGTGAGAGGGAGCTGTCTACTCTCATCACATCTGCTTTCTCTTCTGTCATTTACTTTCAATGCTTTGCAGTCTGACTTTAGATTTCATCACTCAACTGAAATGTCTCTCTCCAGAGTTGCCAATGATCTTAATTGTCAAATCTGATAGTGTCTTGGCAATCCTCATCCTTCTTGACCTCTCTGCAGCATTTGACACTATTGACAGCTTTCTCCTCCTAGATTCACTCTCCTTTCTGGATCTTCCTTATACTGTTCTCTCTTGTACACTCTCTTCTTATACACCTAACCCTTTCTTCTCAGTCTCCTTTGTTGAAACATCATCCATACCATATCCATTAACTGTAGTTGTAATCCCCAGGGTCCTTGTTGGGCCCTCTTCTCTTCTCTCTACATTCTCCCACTTGGTGACCCCTTCGGTTCACATGGGTTCGATAATCATCATTTCATATTAGTCCCTGTTTCTTCTCTTGAGCTCCAGTCCCACAATACCAGTTGCCTATTAGATATTTTGAACTGAATATCCTGTAGGCATCTCAAACTCACATATGTCTAACACAGAACTCATAATCTATCCTCTCAGACTGTAGTTTTTGAACTTCTCTGGTCTCTGTTGTTGGCCCCACTATCCTTCTAGTTGCACAGGTTTGAAACCTTGGCATTAACCTTAAATTTTATTCTCCTTCATCCAATATATCAAATCAATGCCAAGTTGTATCCATTTATCTCTACTCAACAGTTCTTGCATCTTCTTTACTGTCATCACTCTAGTTCAAGCTCTAATAACCTCTCACCCAGACTCTTGAAGTAACCTCCTAATTAGTCTCCCTGCCTTGGGTCTCTTCCCTCATTAATCCATCCTCCACACAGCTGCCAAAATGATTTCCCATTTTGCAAAATAAAATTTGTATTGAATTCTTTTTTTCTGTATCATTGACAAAATGACTACCCTAAACCTCAGATCAGACCATGTCATTTCCTTGCTCAGTAAACTCCAGTGGGTCCTTATTTTCACTAGGAGAGCAGTTAGGTGGCATGCATAAAGTGCTGGTCCTGGAGTCTGGAAGACCTGAGTTCAAATTCAGCCTCTGATACTTACTAGTTGTGTGACTCTGGGTGAATCACTTAACCTCTATCTGTCTCAGTTTGCTCAGTTGAGATAACAGTAGCACCTACTACCTAGAGGCTGTTGTGAGGATCAAATGAGATGTTTATAAAGCTCTTCTCACAGTACCTGGCACATATTATGCACTACATAAATGTTGGATGGAATTCAATCTCTCCTGGCATCTAAAGATCTTTATTCACCCCCTCATGCAGACAAGGAACATTAAGTAATTAACCTCCACAAATGAAGAGTCCTATGCAAATGGGCTTTGAGGTCTGGTTTACATATTTACCAAAATTCAGGCAACTAGGTGACACAATAGACAGAATACTGGACTTGGAACTAGAAAGACTCATCTTCCTGAATCCAAATCTGACCTCAGACATTTACTAGCTGTGTGACCCTGGGCAAGTCATTTAACCCTGTTTGCCTCAGTTTCCTCATCTGTAAAATGAGTCAGAGAAGGAAATGGAAAAGTGTATCTTTGCCAAGAAAACCCCAAATGGGGTCACAGAGAGATGAACACAACTGAAAACCAACTTAACAAAAATAGATATTTGGGAACATATGGGGAAGGGGAAAGGAATGAACATCTATTAAGCATCTACTATGTGCCAGGCACTGTGATAAGAGTTTTACAAATATCTCATTTGATCCTTACAATGATCCTGAGACCTGTCGCTTGACAAAATAGAAGCTCCTTAAGGGAAAGGACTATTTCATTTTTGTCTTTACATTTCAGTGCCTAGCCCAGTGTCTGGTATACTGTAGACATTTAACAAATACTTGTTGAATGGTTGATTGATCTTTGACAAGTGGTCATTCAGACTCCATTTGGAGACCACCAGTGAAGGGAAGGTCACCACCTATCGGAGCAGCCCATGCCACTTTTGGCCAGTGCTAATTACTGGAGAGTTTTGCTGATGTTAAGTCTAAACCTCTCTCTAAGTAGTTCCCACCCACTTGCCCCTAGCTGTCCCCTCTGCGGACACATCAAAGTACTTTCATTCCTCTGCTATAAGACAGTGCTTCAAATATTTGCATTCCTCCCCTCCCCACCCCCACTGCCAAGCTTATCTTCAAAATATTCCCAATTCCTTCAACTACTTCTTGTATGACATCATCTCTCAGTCTGTTGCCACCCTGGCTACCTTCCTCTGAATGTGTTTATTTGTTGCCTTCTTGAAATGTGATGTCCCAGACTGAATACCAATGAGATGAGATATCTTCATACATAGTGTGACCAGGCAAGAGAAATGCGAGACTATCACCTCCCTTGTTCCAGACACTATTAAGTGTCATTAATGTAGCCTGAAATTGAGTGAGTTTTTAAAACACTTTGTTACACTTTTGACTCATATTAGGCTTATAGATCAATAAATCTTCTTCCATATGAACTTCTGTATATCCATGCTTCTCTTATATGGCATTAGCACAGATGATTCTTTTATCTCAAATGTAGAAATTTATAATTCTCCCCCATTAAATTCATTTTATTAGATCCAGTCCAACATTTTATCCTAGTAAGATTATTTTCTTTTGTATCTTGATTCTGTTATCCTACTCATTAGCTAGTCCACTCTCCCACCCTCCCCCCCCCCTTTACTCTCCCAATGTTTGGGTCATCTGCAATTTTTGTAAGCATACCATCCATACTTCTATCTAATCAGTGGATAAAAGTGTTGAACATCACAGTACTATTCAACAAGACAGATTCTTGGGTACTCCACTAGAGTACGTGTACTGCTGTTTATGGTTATGTAAATGTTTCATATGTTTTAGAGAAAACTGTAGGTTCTTTGAGGTCAGAGACTAACATCTTTTTTCAGTATCCTCTCATAGTGTATCTTAGCATAGTATAGGAGACATGCTAGGTATTCTATACATTTTGGTGCTGAGAATAAATGAATGAATGAATTCTCAACAGACAGGAGCAAAGAAGTAATTTAGGAATTTCAAATGGCATCCCCCAACAGAGTAAAGAGTCTTTTGGTATCTCTAAAATCATACCAGGTAACTACCAATTCAAGTGTATGACTTCTGGGCTTCCGTTTTCTTATCTGTAAATTAAGTAAGGTCTTACGATCCAATGGGTCAAGGGATGGATATCAGGATGTCTATGAACTTGCATGCAAAAAAATTACACCCTTATTTTCACTAACTTTTAGTTTCCTTAGTAACCCTATGTATTTTATTTTATGTATTTAAAAGCATTATTCTAAAAAGAGTTACATAGGCTATGCCAGACTGCCAAAGGAGTTCAATAGCACAAAAAAGGTTAAAATTTCCTAAATTAGATAGTTCTTAATGTCCCTTCAAGTATCCTGTGGTTCTGTAATTTTGTGATTCAATTTAGCTTGTGGAGAAAATAACCTTTGACTATTATTATTCTGTACATTATTTTCTACTATTTAAATTTTATTTTATATTTAGATCTGCATTCTCTCTCTCCCACCTCCCCTCCCCAACTAAGAAAACAACAAAAACAAAACAAACCTGTTATAAACTTACATAATCAAACAAAATTTTGGACATGTCAAAAAAAAATACATATCTCAATGTGAACTCTGAATCTATCACCTCTCTATCATTGGGTAGCATGTTTCATCTGAGTTCTCTGGAATTGTGGTTGATCATTATATTTGGGGGGAAGGTTAATAAATCTTTCAAAAGTGTTTGTCTTTATAATAATACTGTTATTGTATAAATTACTTTCCTGAGTCTGCTCACTTCGTTTTGAATCCGTTCCTACAAATCTTCCTAGGTTCCTCTGAAATCATCTCATTTGTCGTTTCTTAAAAACACATTAGTATTTTATCATATGCATACACAATCACTTGTTCCCCAATTAATGGGTACTTCCTCATATTCCAATTCTTTGCCACCCACAAAAGAGCTGCCATAAATATTTTTGTACATGTGAATCTTTTTTCTCTTTCTTTGATTTCTTTAGGTTATTAACCTAGTATTCACTGCCTCAATGGGTATACATAGTTTAGTAGGTTTGGGGGTATAGTTTCAAATTGCTTTTCAGAATGACTGGCCTAGCTCACAACTCCAACAACAGTGTATTAAAGTACCTGTTTTCCCACAGCCTCTCCAGCATTTGTTATTTTCCTTTATCATCAATTTTGTTGAAGCTGTAGGTGTGAAATAGTTGTTTTAATTTGCATTTCTGCAATTATTAGTAATTTAGAGCTTTTTTCATATGGCTACTAATAACTTGGATTTCTTCCTCTGACATTATCTCTTCATATCTTTTGACCATTTATGAATTGGAGAATGACTCTTATTCTTATAAATTTGAATAGGATATATATACATATGTATGTATGTGTGTTATGTGTGTACATGTATATTATATATACATATATATGTAAAATATGACCTATATAAAGTCTTGGAAAGAGACTTTTGTGAAAGAAACTTGCTGCAAAGATTTTTTCCCCCACTTCACCTATTTTTCTCGTTATTTTTGCTGCATTGGTTTAATTTGTGAAAAACTTTCTTAATTATTTACTCAAAATTGTCCATTTTACCTTCTGTGATCTTTTCTTTATCTCCTGTTTGGTCACGAACATTTCTACAAAGGTGACAAATAATTTCTTCTTAGTGCTTCCAATTTGTTTATGGTGTCACCCTTTTTGTCTAAATACCTATTTAGAGGAGCCAAGATGGCAGAGTAGAAAGACACACATATGCTAGCTCTGAACCCACAGCCCATAAAATACCTGTAAAGAAGAACTCCCAACAAATTCTGGAGCAGCAGAAGCCACAGGACAACGGAGTGGAGGAGATTTCTGTTCCAGAGAGACCTGAAAAACTAATGTGAAAGGTCTGTCTCACCCTGGACCTGGAGCGCAGCCCAGCCCTGCCTTGGCCACGAGGCACCAAGAGGAGAAGATCTGAGCAGGCTCTGGGGACAGAATCTCCAGCTGCTGCACAGATCCCTCCACCCATAGGTGCCAAAGGTCAGTGAGAGAGTGTCTTTGGCTGGCCTAGAGGGGAGTGGGGTGCCCCGATAACTCAGGCCTCCTCGGGAGGCAGCAGCAGAGGCAGCAGCAGACAAGGGCTCCCAAAGCAGGCAGGAGCCTGGATCCATTGTTGAAGATCTCTGCATAAACCCCCTGAGGGAACCGAGCCCTGTGAGGCAGCCCTGCCCCCACCTGAGCAGCTGGACTTAATCTCACACTGAATAGCAGCCTTGCCCCCACCAAAGCCCTGAGGCTGGGAAGCAGCATTTGAATCTCAGTCCCCAACCACTGGCTGCGCGGATCTGGAGGCGAAGTGGGTGTGAAGAGAATACTCAGAAGTCAAGTCACTGGCTGGGAAAATGCCCAGAAAAGGGAAAAAAAAATAAGACTATAGAAGGTTACTTTCTTGGTGAACAGGTATTTCTTCCCTTCCTTTCTGATGAGGAAGAACAATGCTTACCATCAGGCAAAGACACAGAAGTCAAGGCTTCTGTATCCCAGCCCACTCAATGGGCTCAGGCCATGGAAGAGCTCAAAAAAGATTTTGAAAATCAAGTTAGAGAGGTGAAGGAAAAACTGGGAAGAGAAATGAGAGACATGCAAGCAAAGCATGAAAAACAAGTAAACACCCTGCTAAAGGAGACCCAAAAAAATGCTGAAGAAAATAACACCTTGAAAAATAGGCTAACTCAATTGGCAAAAGAGGTTCAAAAAGCCAATGAGGAGAAAAATGCTTTAAAAAGCAGAATCAGCCAAATGGAAAAGGAGGTTCAAAAGCTCACTGAAGAAAATAGTTCTTTCAAAATTAGAATGGAACAGATGGAAGCTAATGACTTTATGAGAAACCAAGAAATCACAAAACAAAACCAAAAGAATGAAAAAAATGGAAGATAATGTGAAATATCTCATTGGAAAAACAACTGACCTGGAAAATAGATTCAGGAGAGACAATTTTAAAATTATGGGTCTACCTGAAAGCCATGATCAAAAAAAAGAGCCTGGACATCATCTTTCATGAAATTGTCAATGAAAACTGCCCTGAGATTCTAGAACCAGAGGGCAAAATAAGTATTCAAGGAATCCACAGATCACTGCCTGAAAGAGATCCAAAAAGAGAAACTCCTAGGAACATTGTGGCCAAATTCCAGAGTTCCCAGGTCAAGGAGAAAATATTGCAAGCAGCTAGAAAGAAACAATTCAAGTATTGTGGAAATACAATCAGGATAACACAAGATCGAGCAGCTTCTATATTAAGGGATTGAAGGGTGTGGAACAGGATATTCCAGAAGTCAAAGGAACTAGGACTAAAACCAAGAATCACCTACCCAGCAAAACTGAGTATAATACTTCAGGGGAAAAATTGGTCTTTCAATGAAATAGAGGACTTTCAAGCATTCTTGATGAAAAGATCAGAGCTGAAAAGAAAATTTGACTTTCAAACACAAGAATGAAGAGAAGCATGAAAAGGTGAACAGCAAAGAGAAGTCATAAGGGACTTACTAAAGTTGAACTGTTTATATTCCTACATGGAAAGACAATATTTGTAACTCTTGAAACTATTCAGTATCTGGGTACTGGGTGGGATTACACACACACACATGCACACGCACATGCACACACACATAGAGACAGAGTGCACAGAGTGAATTGAAGAGGATGGGATCATATCTTCAAAAAATGAAATCAAGCAGTGAGAGAGAAATATATTGGGAGGAGAAAGGGAGAAATAGAATGGGGCAAATTATCTCTCATAAAGGAGGCAAGCAAAAGACTTTTTAGTGGAGGGGAAAAATGGAGAGGTGAGAGAAAAACATGAAGTTTACTCTCATCACATTCCACTAAAGGAAGGAATAAAATGCACACTCATTTTGCTATGAAAACCTATCTTACAATACAGGAAAGTGGGGGAGAAGGGGATAAGCAGGGTGGGGGGGATGATGGAAGGGAGGGCATGGGGAGGAGGGAGCAATTAGAAGTCAACACACTTGGGGAGGGACAGGATCAAAAGAGAGAATAGAAGCAATGGGGGGCAGGATAGGATGGAGGGAAATAAGTTAGTCTTACACAACACAACTATTATGGAAGTCATTTGCAAAACTACACAGATATGGCCTATATTGAATTGCTTGCCTTCCCAAAGAGATTGGGTGGGGAGGAAGGGATGAAGAGAAGTTGGAACTCAAAGTTTTAGAAACAACTGTCGAGTACTGTTCTTACCACTAGGAAATAAAAAATATAGGTAATGGGGTATAGAAAGTTATCTGGCCCTATAGGACAAAAGAGAAGATGGGGACAAGGGAAGGGAAGGATGATAGAAGATAAGCCAGATTGGTGATAGGGGCAATCAGAATGCTTGGTGTTTTGGGGTGGGGGAAGGGACAAATGGGGAGAAAATTTGCAACCCAAAATTTTGTGAAAATGAATGTTAAAAGTTAAATAAATTTTTATAAAAGAGGAAAATAAATAAATAAATACCTATTTAGGTATGTCACACACTCATTTGGAGCATATTCTGATATATGGTGTTATTCTGTACATTATTAAATCGTCTAAAAGTTCAAAAATCCTTTGAGGATATTTCATCTTTATTCGTCTCATGTCTGCTTTATTCCTGTTATTCAAGACATTTTGGCTTGGGAAGAAAGGACTCTTGAGTTCATTCCATGGGAGCACTATATAGTTTCTCCTCCTCTACCCACAGAGTAATATTTCAAACACTGAAAATAATAATATGATTATTTTGTTTTGCTAATAAGTATTATCAGTTTAGTGCTTCAATGATCTCATCACTGTAGAAATCTTCCCCAAGGGGCAGATTCCAACCCACCTGTGTCATCCTATCCTACTCCAATTCTTGCATTTACATAGATCTTCAATGGGGTAGGGGCCCATCCAATTTGTTTTAGGTCTTACTTTAGATCTTTTCACTTTCCGTGAGTTTCAGTGTTCCATTTAGGCCATCCTTGTGCCTTATCCTTACACAAAACTGACCCACCTGCTCTTCCTAACAAATATGTACACACACACACACACACGTGTGTGTGCATTCACATATATATGTACAAGTGTGTATATATGTATATATGCATTATAAAATGATATTTTTAGACCATGTTTTTTGAGCCAGGCTTCTTAGGTCATATGCGATAGCCTACTTAGGCTTACCCAAATATGTCTCCATTGCTTTTGGGTCTCTTAGAATTTTTCTCCTTTAGAAATTGTGGTATTTCATGATATGCCATTATGGGACATCACCAGAAAAATATTAATGTGAAAAAGATTAGCTTTTTATTCAAAGAGCAGCCTGGGATCTTTGAAAGCATTATAAAATTCACCAAATACAAACCATTCTTTTCTTCCTATCAATTTGTGGCCCAGCTCGTTGTCCAATTAGTGTTTGTAATAGAAATATGTACTAATGGAGTACTTAAATCAGCTGTCTGTCCAACTGGACATTGAACATTTTTCATCCATGTGTTTTTTACTAGGTGGATGGTAAGTCTAAATGCTTCTGAGTGTTTAGCTCTATGTTATTTCAGGGTTTAATTTATTTATTAAGTCAATTACTTGATTTGTCAACTAATATATATTATGTTACTATTATGTGCCAGACACTGTGGTAGGTGTTGGGTATATAAAGTCAACATGAAATTATATCTGCCCACAGGGAGCTGACATTATACTGGAGGGAGTCAACAATAAATACAAAATAATTCTGGGTTACAGAGAGAACACTAATAGCTAGAGGGATCAGAAAAAGATTCATAAAGGAGGTGGTGGCCCCTGAGCTGAACTTTGAATGGAGATCATGATTCCAAGGAAGAACCCTTCAGCCAAGGATGACAGCTTATGAAAAGATATAGAGGAAAGAGGTAGAATTTCATGACTAAGATTTGACCAGAATGTAAAATTATGAGGAGGAATATTGTAGAATCAGTCTAGAAAGATATTTTAGAGCCATCCCATGATAGTTTTTAAATGCTAGTCATAGGGGTTAGTATCTTGTTCTGGCAATAGAGAGTGATCGAAAGTGATTGAGCAAGGGAGAGAAATGGTTAGTCTCATGCTCTAAGATAAAACTGTCACAATATAATGTGTCAATGAAAACATTTGGAGTTTCCCATCATTTATAGGGAAACCCTTTCCTACTTGAACTGGATTTCCTCTGTGGAAGCAGCTACAAACAGTTTTGGTAAGTATATATCTTATTGTTCTCTGCTCACTTGATACTGATAAAGAGGCAGAGAGATTTATTTGTGCTGAAGAAAGCAAAAACGTATGTGGGGAAATTGGTATTTCTGGCAAATATCTATCGATTGAGCTATCTATCTAATCAATGCATGAATGTGGACCTAAAGACTAGAGACCTGCTTTACTTTAGCTTTTATTCTTAAACAACTTCATTTTCATGTGCATCATGGAGTATCCTGGCAGTGAGTGAGATGGACTTCGCACCTTCAGACTCTGCACCTACTGTGTTGTTTTGGTTGTTGTGTTTTAACAAAGTCCTCAATATGATGTCAAGGGGGCACAATACCTCCATCAGGGATGCAAGAGAAGTTAAATGAAATTTCTCAATTCTAAGACAGAGTGTTATCTGATGCAACTGTGACCACAGTCTTTGAATTAGCACCAGACATTTTTTGATTAAAAGCAAACACTTAATCTTAACCTGACATGCTGTATTTGGCTTTCATTGGCTATTTTTATCAAGACACAGTCACTCATAACCTCAATTATGATCTTAAATAAGTGTTACCCAGGTCTCTATCAGGGAGAGGCTTTCTATTCACTGCATCTCAGAAGACAGGTATAAAGAGGTCAACAAATTATCTTGAAAAGCTGAAGCCCTTAGAGGGTAACAGAGAGGTTTGGCAATCAAAAAAACTAGCAGAGACACCCATCGGAGACGTGATACTAAGCATAAAGATAGGATGCTCAGAAGAAATGATGTAGCCAGCAGAATAGAGAGCAGCACGATGACACCACGAGAGGACGTTGGCAATTCTGCAGCGTGAAGAACGTGAGCTTCCCTATCCATGTGTGTGCCCTGGCCAACATGGGTTCCTTATTTGTGTCCTCTGTGCATATTCCCTGGTCACACTGGTTCTCTATATATGCCCTCTTACACTGAAAAGAGTGCAACCTATCAGGAAATGTAATCCATATGTTCTTAGGGCATTTCTCTTTGTCACTTTATTTCTTATGTTGTCTGATCATGTCACTTTTGTTTTGAAATAATGCCTCCTCTGTTTGGCAGACAAAAGTAAACATATCAGTAGTGACTAATAATCTGTGGTTTTGAGTGAGTGTTAGCCACAGAGAGCTAAAACTTGAGATAATTCTCTTTTGTTTTGAGGGTGGGATTCCATGTGTGAGAACATAAGCCAAGTGATTTAATATGATTGTCAAGAAAAGTTACTTCAACTGTTCTACTTTTTAAGTTAGAAACTTAATTTACATATGGAATATACCTAATAGAAAGAAAGCCATTAAAGATATTTTTCTCTACACAATTAAATATTTTTATAATTAGCAAATAACAAATCCAGTGAGATCTGGTATCCTCTTTCCTTTCAGTTGATCGTATGACTAAGAATATGTGGTCTTCTGTAGAACATCATGAGTCAAAAGACTGTGAGTTCCTATCTCTTCATCATTTGAAGAAACATCTTTTTCCTTCCTTTTTCTCCCTGATGGTACAATCACCCTGGTGCAGACCCTCATTGCCTTATGCCGGTAGTTTTGTGCTGCTGATCAGTCTGCCTGTTGATTAGAGATTAGAGATTACAAATCTCTCCCTTCTCCAATCCATCCACTTAGAAAAAAAATGATTTTTCTACACCGGGAACTAATCATGTCAAACATACATACACACACACACATATACACATACTCAATAAATTCCAGTGGTTACCTATCACCTCCTGGATATAACACATAAAATCCTTTGTTTGACATTCAAATCCCTTCATAATTTACCCCTTACACATATTTCCAGTCTTCTTATATCTTATACTCACCATTCTCCTATACTACTACATTCCTTGACCCAGTGATACTGTGCTTCCTTTAAAAATGTACTCTGTCTCCTGATTCAGGGCATTTTCACTGGTTGTCCCCTATGCTTGAAATGTGCTCCCTCCTCATCTCCACCTCCTGACCTCTCTGGCTTCCTTCAAGTACCAGCCAAAATCCTACCTTCTACATCCTTTTTCCATCCCCTCTTAGTTCTAGTGCCTTTCCTGTTAATCATCTGCTTTTTATCCTGTCTATAGCTTGTCTGTACATGGTCATTTGCATGTTGCCCCCCCTATTAGATTGGGAGCCCCTGAGAGCAGGAACTGTTTTTGCCTTTCTTTGTATCCCTCCCTAGTGCTTAGCACAGTGCCTGAGTATATAGTGGACATCTAATAAATAGTCATTTAACAAATGCCTGTTGACTGACATTCACATAAAAATTGTCATCTCATTAATTGTGTTGAAAAAGTAGGCATATATTCTTGTTGTTCGATTGTTTCAGTTGTGTCTGACTTTTGTGACTCCATTCAGAGTTTTCTTGGGAAAGGTAATGGGAGGGTTTGCCAGTTCTTTCTCTATCTCATTTAACAGATAAGGAAACTAAGGCAAACAGAGTCAAGTGACTTGACCAGGGTCACACAGCTAGTAAGTGTCAGTCAGGTCTTCCTGACCCCAGACCCAGTGTTCTAGCCACTGTGCCACCTAGCTGCCAAGTAGGCATATAGATCAGCAATAATTAACATCCTCTCAATTGTCTTTTCCAACAATATCTTTGATTTTTTTTCTAACCAATTATTCAGTATTTTCTCCTCCTTCATCTATAACGAAGATCAATCCTCAATGATCTCAAAATTGTGACACTTTTAGTAAAAATTTCTTCTATGTATATTTGGGCTGATCCAGCTGCTCTTCCTGTCTTTCTTTTCTCTAAGATAATTACCACTTCGTCATTCAATGTACTATGCACCAAAATGTTGGTGTCCAAATGTCACTGATGAAGAAAATAATTTTTTTCCCTAAAAATGCTAAAATATGTTCTGTTCCATTTTTCATGTTTGTTAATATGTAGCCATTAAATAACAATATAAACTGTAAACATTGCATATGCATACACAGACATATATGTGTATATGTATGCATATAGAGAGAGAATGGAGTGGGGTTAGGAAGCTCTCATCTGCTCAAATGGATCTGTGGTTTAATTAATTTAGGGTGCATATGCCAGCCTATCCTATGTAATTCTTATCCATGTCGTTTCAAAAGTTCACCTCAAAGGGAGAACTCAATGTATTAGAGGCCTTCCTTGCTTTCTCTTGACATCTCAATGGCACGGGTTGAGCACTCTGTCTATCCACCTGTCATATCTCTCTTTCTATCCGTATGATCAGTCCATCTTCTCTTTCTGTCAGATAGTTCTTTGATTATGCCTTTTATTCCTGTTCTTTAGAATTCTCCATTGGTTATATGTTAAAGCCTGTTCACATCTACCATGAACCTTTCCAGTGCCTCCGTGTAATGGGTATCTTTAATTCTTCTCAAAGTGTTGTTCTAGGCCTCAATTCCAAACTGGTAAAATATTTATACTGAAAAAAGGGCCTTTGCTACTGTGGGAAATTGGAGGTCAGTAAAAGTACTTTGCCATTTCTGAAAAAACAATCCAGACTGCTCTCTTCCTTTTTAGTTCTTGGTATGGTCCATTGTTCATTTATATTGTGTGTTCCAAACATATTTTGTTGGAGAATTTCTATATGGTGTCCATTCATATGCATGTTGAAATCTGAGCAATAGTCATTATTCATCCATTTGGCTTTTATTTCAGTATGGATAGTCATGTTGAATTTCTTTCAGTGAATCTAGATGTCTTCCAGCAGTCTCTGCAGTATTCTGAAGTATTTTGTCATCCACAAACTGGAGTATTCATAGTCCTTCACCATCTACAACACCATCCTCAATCTGGACTCTGTGCTGGCTCTCCATCATAAAAATAAATATTTTTGATGAGTACATATCTCCTTATCTTATGATTATTGGAGGACATTTGAACTATGTTATTTCTCTTATTACATTTTCCAAGGAATCTTGAATGATCTTGATATGTGAATAGCAGACACCTTGTAAAGGAGCCTTTAAGGTGGCATTTTTCTTCTGCTTAGTCAAATGCTCATTTATAATCACAAGAAATAAACACAATGGGATCTTATATTCTCTCAATTGTGGGACTGGAAAGATGTGAGATATTTCAATATATTGTTTGGAATATTAAAATTCATCAAATATCAAATCATATGTTGATTTGATTTGGAGAGTCTTAAAAAGTTCTTCACAGAATTTCTCTACTATTTTGTCCTTAGCAACTTATATTGGTATATAAAGTACAAATATTTTATGATGGTCTTGTCACAAATATTTATCATTAATACAGTTATGATATCATATTAGTACTGTGGTGATGACCATTTGTCCCATTAAAGGATATTTCAGGTAGCTTTGAGATATATTACAAAAACCATTCTGTCGAATTCTTTTCTTGCCTCTCTGAGAAATATCTATGTGGACTGGAGCTTCTGAGACTTGGACGTGTACAGAGGGTGACCCTATCATGCTCCTGACCTTTAGAGCCAACAATTCTAGAGAAAGAAGAGAGAAGGCCCGCTTTGGATAAGATCATTCTTTTTTTCCTGGCATAAGCTGAGATCTTACCTTGCTCCTATCTGAAAAGCTCATTTACTTGTGAATATTTCCTAGTATATTCTAATCTGTACAACTCCAATTTCAGTTTGTTGTTTTTCTTGGATAAATGGGGTCACTTATTATACATTATTTGTGTTGGTCTTTAGTTTAAGTAGCATTTGGTGAGGGGCAAAGTAAACTGTTGAGGTTAGGCTGCTACCTACCCTTCCTATTAAAAGTGATCGCAGAAATGACTTTCCTTTGGAACCCAGACTCATATCCCTAGCCCAAACATATTCAAGAACTGGCAGTTAGATATTTCTAGCTTGATATCCCTTGTTTAAGATTAGAAACACAACCCTTCTCTTACTCTATGCAAAGGTAGAACAGATCTCATAGCATATTTAACCACTCCAGCCTTGAACTTCTATATATTTAAACACTCCATGCACATATCTTATATGAATACAAATCAGTCAAAGAGAGGATAATTTGATAGGTGAAGCACTAGCAGTTCAGGGGATCAGAAAAGCTTCATTTAGAAGTTGCATCTTGAAGGAAGAGAATACTATAAGATGGAAGTGAAGAGGGAGTGAATTTAAGATATGGAGAGTAACTAGTACAAAGGCATTAGGTTTGGAGAGGAAGTGTTGTGTGTAAGGAACAGAGAGGAGCCCTATTTGGATTGCAGAGTGCTAAAGGACTAGTAACATACAATGAGAAAATAGAAAAACAGATTGTGGAAAGATTTTGTTGTGGTGGTGAAAGCAATTGGGGTTAAGTGACTTGCTCAAGTTCACACAGTTAGTAAATATCTGAGACCAGATTTGAATTCAGGTCTTTCTAACTCTAGGACTAGTGTACTATCCACTGCATCACCAGAAGCCTTGATTGTGGAAAGAGTTTGAAGAATTAGAATTCACCTTCTATCAATATTCATTCAGTTACATCTCACTACTCCTCATTTTCAATTAGGCTGCATTAAGTATCCCAAATGAAAAAGGCACTAGGCAACTACTTAGATTGTACCAAAGACCCAAATACTAGTCTCTTGAAAGAAACCATGTCAAGACTGAAAAGGACATTTGAGAGGTTAGTTTATTCCCATGCTTCTGGGCATGATCACAACCCAACCATCCCAAATGGATAAGCCTTTTTTGTGCTCCTTAAAGTCCTCCAGAGAAACAGATGTCTGACTGGATTCCAAGGGTTCACAAATTGTTATGGTCAGAATGTTACTTCTTGTATTCTAAATCCCTCCTGATGTGTTGTTTAATTAAGACAATTTGTTTCCATTTTGTCCAGTGGAAATGGAGAATATATGATCCCCATTTTCCACACAAGTGGTATTCATCCATCAATCCATCCAATTCATTCAGGAGCTATTTATTGGCTCTGGGCAATGGTTCTTATCCATAGAGTGCATGAAGTTGTTTTCTCCTTAAACTCTATTTCTTAAACTTCTCAAAGTCTATTCCAATATAATTGGATATATAACATAATGTATAACTATATTTCAATTATATTTTAATGTTTTTCTTTGTAATCCTATGCATTTAAAAAGATCCAGAGGGTCCATAATCTTCAACTGCCCAAATGGTCCAAAACATACAGAAAATTTCTAAAACTCCTGGAATAGAGGAAAGAACACTAACTCAGGAATCTGGCTAATGAGCAATAGGATCTTTGGCAAGTCACTCTGCCTTTGTCAGGGGTAGGTCTAAAAGTCATTCTGCAAGTTCAAGTTCAAGTTTGAGATGAAATGAGGTACTCATGGGTCATTGAACAATTGACAAAAAGAGGTTTCCTTGATCCTAACATGACAAGGATATGCCATAGATAAAGCAGTGCTTAACTCTGTCTTTCATACAGAAGTGCGTCTGTTGGGCAGGGTAATGCATGATGACTCGGGCAGTCTTTGGGCATCCCTAAAAGGGATGTGTCCTTTTGTGTCCCTAGGTAGGGAAGCTGACTGTTCTGTTTTTTGTGTGAACATCTAAACTTTAGAAATGGGCAGTACTGCAATTTAGGACTTAATTTATTGCTTAATAGATTGTCTAGACTTGAGAAATTGATGGGAAAAATGGTACCAGTATAAACTTAAAAGTGTGTTCTGAATACATTTTTTTTTTGGATAATAGTTGTTAAATATTTACCAGCACACCCCTGAAGTAAGTTACCAAGAAGTCACATCAGCAGAGTAAGAGTCTACCAGAAAACTGACTCCAGGGAGATGAAGCTTAAGCCTTGACCATCAGTATCTTGGGCCAATCAAGTTCCAGATTTTTAGGGGAAATCTAGCCTAAACCATGTGAAGATAGGAGAAGGGAATGAAGGAACACTAGTAGAGAGTGGTCCTATCATAGCCCATACAAGTGTCAACTTTCTTCATCTTTACAATAGGGGCACTTGTGTTTGGGGCAGGTAGGTGGTACAGTGGATAGAGTGCCAGGTATGGAATAAGAAAGACCTGAGTTCAAATCCAACTTCAGACACTTACCAGCTGTATGACCCTGGACAAGTATATTATAGTAAGCACCCCAACATACAGGGTGCCATCATAAGTTCTTAGATCTGCATTTATAAAAGGAAAGGCAACTTTTGAGGGGTCAAGAATCACTTTAATTACATTCAACATACAGGGACAAACAAGATAGGCTTCCAGTTGTCTGACCATTACATACATATATACATAGTCACCAGAGAGGGAAGCACCAATATCTGGGTTTTCAAAGCCAGGGGGATGCTTAGCAGCTTCACAGAGTCTCATCTGGCACACAGACCTTCTTCCAAAACTAATCCCCAAAGCAAAACCTCCCATCAGAGTATATATACTCTTTTCAGAGCCAGAGGGAAGGACCTTTCATGACCCAGTGCTTCATTAACAATCAGCAAAAGGTGTGGGCTTCATAGGAAACAAGTCTCCCCTAATCAAGCCTCCCTCAATAGCCCCACCTGAGGCCTATCAATGTGCAGGGAAGTTTTTTAACTCCCATTATAGCAGGTCACTTAACCCTGTTTGCCTGAGTTTCCTCATAAGTCAAATGAGTTAGAGAAGGGAATGACAAACTACTCCAGTATTTTTGCCAACAAAACCCCAAATGGGGTCACAGAGTCATATACAAGTAAAACAACTGAACAACAATAGTGCTTACATTAGCGACCATCCAGGTCACCGTGAAGAAAGTACTTTGTAAGAAATGGAGAAATTATAGCTACTATTACTACTATTACTACTACTACTACTACTACTACTACTACTACTACTACTACTACTACCACTACTACTACTACTACCACTACTACTACTACTACCACTACTACCACTACTACCACCACTGCTACTACTGCTACTGCTGCTACTACTACTACTACTACAATTACTTTGGGCAAGTTATTTCTTTTTTCTGGGACTCAGGTTGTTCATCTCTAAAATGAGGAGGTTAGATGAGTTGATCTCTAAATCTCTTTCAGGTAGTTCTTAGATTTCACAGTGAGGTCCAGTCTACCATATACAAGACACTGTGGTGGCTTTTAGGGTATTTCAAGCTGGAAGGGACCTTAAAAGCCATCTAATTCCACTCTACTATTTTCTATTTGAGGAAATCAAAGACAAAGGAGGTTAAAGGACTCACTCAAGCCTCCACAGATAGCTTTAAAGACAGAACTTGAACCCAAGTCCTTTGATTCCTAGGGTAAATTTTCTTTCCACTCTATTGCTCCTCCTCCTTTCAGATCACCTTACTCCATTGTCCTAAAACTTGTCTGAATTAAATACTTTAGGATCCTAAACTTTGTTTCTTCTGACCCTGTCACTAATTGGACACTAAGGTGGTCAGTTCCACTCCATATGCAGTGTCTAGCCATCCACCCCATGACCCTAGGGGGAGCTAATCTCATGCTGATGGTGAAACCTCTATTGCTCCTCACTACCCACACAGAGAGAGGCTTCCCTTAGCCTGATGCTTTGGACTTCTCTCTCTCTCTCCTCTGTAATTAGTGTCTATTTGTCTCCTTAACTTAAACTGGGTTTTAGCAATTTAGAGCCAGGGAGCCCATGTTATTTCAGTGAAGTGATAAAAAAAATGATATGTAATTGAAATCCTGTTCTGCTCCTCTGGGAACCCGGTATGTTGCTTCTCTCCACTGAATGATAAAGATTCAAGGCCCTGATCACAGGCAGATAAGTAGGCTGGTTGATTAGGACCAGTCCCACAGGCAATCCCTAATCTACTAGTCTGTTTGTTAACTATCTGTCTTCTTGGGGTATTTGGTTTGCATAATGTGATAATATAATAATGCTCGAACTCTTTAAATGTGGAAATGAACCCACGTGGAGGACAAAGCAGCTGCAATAAGTATCTGCCTTTCCTGGCATAACTGCACAATCAATTAATAGATAGGTATTTAATGGTTACCTACTGGGTGCCCAGAACTCTGATACAGGGTGTGGGGAAGAGCACAGGTCTGTACATAGTATCTTCAAAGGATCAGATATGGAAGTCATTATATTCTCAAAGGATCTGATATGCAAATCTTTGCCTGAAAAGAGCTTCCAGTCTAGGTGGATGATAAATACTGGAGCTGTGATTTCATTGCTATGGGGAACTACCAGAAGAAGCAACCCTTCTTACGCATATGAGTACCTTCCCTCCAACTTATGGTACTGGCAAGTTGTCTAGAGTACTGAGAGGTTAAATGGTTTGCCGATGGTGACACAGCAAGTATAGAACTTGAAACCGGGTCTTTCTGGCCCCAAGGCTGGTTCTAACTAATACAGTATGTGAGGAAATGGCTGAATGAGAAGACAAAGACCTCATTCACACTGAGAGTGCTGGAGATATTCCAAAACTCAGAATCTCAGAGTTGGAAATGACCCCAGAGATCATTTAGTCTTACGCAAACGTGAGTAAAAAAGCCAGTTAGGACATACTGGACATGTAGCTATGCAGCCTTTGCCCTGAAGACCTCTAACTGAAGGGAACACACCCTCTCCTCAGGTAGTCTATTCCACTTTGGGGACAGGTCTAATTAACAGGGATTCCCCACCCCCTTCCATCAAGTCTATATTGGTTTCTTTTTCAGTTTCTATTAGTTGTATCTAGTTCTGCCTTCCAGGTCCAAGCAGAAAAAGTTCAGTCTGTCTTCCACATGACAAGGCATCAAGGATTGAAGAGAGCTCTTCTGTCTCCCATAAGTCTTCTTTCTTTGACTAAACAGCTTCACTTCCTTCAACCATCCCTTGTATTGTATGTCCTCTGATCATCTAATGGCCTGGTCACTTCCTTTGGAAAAAATAATAATAAATAATACCATGGAGTATTTACATAGCAATTAAAGATTTGCAAAACAGTGTCCTTCCTCAAATGTGGCACTTAGAAGTGAACATACTCTTCCAAATACAACTTGCCCAGAACAGAAAGACTATCATTACTCCAGAAAGACTATCATTACTCTTGTTCTGGATGCTCTATCTCTAGATATTTTTAGATATTTTTATTGGTGTCCTTTTTTTCATACTACAGCTATTTCCTTTACATAGACCTGCTTCCATATCGTGTTAAATCCTCCCTATGTTAACAGAGGAAAATAGTTAAGCAAAAGCTACTTAAACTTTGGCTGATAACAAATGTTGTCGCTGTTCCGTCATGACCAGTTCTGCATGAGTGTGTAGACAAAGTCCATGGGGTTATCTTGGTGAAGATACAGGAGTGGTTTGCCATTTCTGTCTTCAATGGGTCTCCATTTTACAGATGAGGAACTGAGGTAAATAAAGGTTGAGTGACTTGCCCAGGGTCACACAGTTAGCAAGTGTCTAAGGCCATATTTGAACTCAGATCCTTCTGATTTCAAATTCAGTGCTCTATCCACTGTATCACCTAGCTGCCCTTGATAACGCATACAATATTTCATTGTATTCCATAGGTGCAGTGGATACAGCACCAGTGCAAGAGTCAGGAGGACCTGAGTTCAAGTCTCACCTCAAACACTTGACACTCACTGGCTGTGTGATCTTGGGCAAGCCATTTAACCCCAAATTGCCTCATCCTGGGTCATCTACAATCATCCTGATGAATACCTGGTCACTGGATTCAGATGGCTGTGGAGGAGAAGTGAGGCTGGTGCCCTGAACAGTCCTCCCTTACTCAGTTAAGTGCAAGTCATATCATTATTTCTCTGATAGCATGGTCTTCCTCTGTAACAAAGGATGAACACACATAGCACCCATAGTCTTCTACCATTCTACCTACAGGAGGGAAATGTGTACCATCATCTGTTCTCTGGGATGAAGACTGGTCATTGTTATTGACCTGAGTCCTATGAAGTTTAGTGCTGTTTCTATCTATATCTTTGTACTCGTGTATACTGTGCTCCTCATCCTAGATGCATACGCAACATTTCATTAGAGTGTAGAAGGAATTTTTAGCTTTTAAAGACAGATATTTATCAAATAATAAGTCATAAAAGGACCTTACTTTTATTCATCAAACTAAAAAAACTAAAACCTAGCTGAACTTATTTTTTTCAATTAACAGCTAAACTTTACTAAAAATTATAAACTTTAAATTGCTATATAATTGAATTGAAATCGAATTTGCAAAGGGCTCCTTTCTGATCAAACCCTTCCCTTTCCTCTAAAATATATAACAACTTTTTCAGCCTTGTCTTCTTGGAAAAAAAATTTTTCCAACTAGCCTCTGCTCCCCAACCCCCAATTTTGCGATGAAGGGCTAGTGGTAGAGTATAAGGACTGATTGCCAGAAGGAAATGCCTTCAAAATTTAGAATTGTATCCTTTTTGCCCAGGGCCACATACTAAATATTATACCATGAAAAACAAAGTGACTAGAAGAATCAAAAGGGAAAAAAAAATATCTAGTTGACTATTTATTGACCAAATACCAACCAGGTGGAGTTCCCAGCCAGGAGGTGTCCTGGGGATAGGAAGAAGGAGGGCCCACAGCCCACCTGCTCCCAGAATGAAGCAGGAACACCATTGGAACAATGTCATGGAAATTCTAGAAGACTGTTGTAGAGGGATGTTGGATTGCTGAGTAACCAAGTCACTAAATGATCCAGAGCTTTATGAATTGGCGTTGGGAAGAGTCCGCGAAAGTCTCCCCTCACTACTGTGGTAAGAGAGATGCTGTCCTCTGCATATGCTTATGCTTCCAGTTCTGTGTCCTTCTGGAATACCTCAACAATGACAATAATAGCAGCAATCCCCAAGGATACAAAACACTGAGCCTGGAACATAGTAGGTGCTACTAATTTTTAATTGATTGATTCTGCTATTTCTCTGAATTCCAAATTCATTATTTATTATGGTACAATAATAATTCATTACCATTGCTTGCCACAATTTGTTCAGTGATTCCCCAATTTGTGGGCACCCACTTTGTTTCCAGTTTTATTTTTCCATTTTTTTCATACATCACAAAAATGTGTGGTTATGATTTTTTATTGTTAAATAGGAGATATTTTTTCTGCCTTTGAATTCTTTGGGGTGTATCTATCCAACATTGATTGGTGGAGAATTTCTAGACTTTTCATACTCTGTTTCTATTGATTCAGGCTATGTATGTGTGTGTGTGTGTGTGTGTGTGTGTGTGTGTGTGTGTCTGCCATATCACACTGTGGAGCTTCTTGATAGTGAATTGATTTCAGCTGTGATTGACTCTTGATGACTCCATTTGGGGTTTTCTTGGCAAAGAAACTAGATTGGTTTGTCATTTCTTTCCCCAGCTCACCTTACAGATGAGGAAACTGAGGAAAACAGAGTTAAGTGAGTTGCCCAAGGTCACACAGATAGTGTCTGAGGCCAGATTTGAACTCAGGAAGATGAGTCTTGCTGATGCCAGGCCTGCTACTCTATCCCCTGCACCACCTAGTGGCACTTGTGATCCTTCAAAACTTCTAGATCTCTCTTATATGATTCAGTGGACAGAAATGACTCCTCTATAAAATGGACTTGCATAGTTGTTGTTTTTTTAACCCAAGTTGGAGATTTTACATTTATTTCTCCTGAATTTCATCTCAGCAAGGCAGCCACGGTACTGTGGGTGTAGAGACAGACCTGCAGTAAAGAAGACCTGGGTTCAAGTTCTTCCTCTGACACACATTGACTTTGAGGCCTTGGGTAAGCCACAGGGTAATTCACTTGCATTGCCCTGGGTAATTCTGTAAGCAAAGCAAGTGATGATTTGCATTCTTACTGGAAAGTGACTCATTGGAAGTTCCTTGCATCAATAAAATCACAAGTCTTTTCAATTTTATGTTTGATTTTTCTTAGAGTCAGCCTTTCATTCTAGTTTGTCAGGATACTTTTGTCTCCTGACTGTATCATCCAAGGTGTTTGCTATCCCAGCTTTATGTCATCAGCAAATTTGATAAGCATGTCATGTGTCCCTTCATCCAAGTCAGTGATAAAGATGTTAAACAGCACAGGCCGAGGATCTGAATCCTTGAGCTCGCCACAAGAAACCTCCCTCCAAGTGGAAATGGACTCCTTAAAGACCCCTTGCATTATTAAGCGAGAGAGAGAGAGAGAGAGAGAGAGAGAGAGAGAGAGAGAGAGAGAGAGAGAGAGAGAGAGAGAGAGAGAAGGGAGAGAAGAGGAAGAGATGGGAGGGGAGGAGGGGAGACAGGAGAGGAGAGAAAGAGATTAAGATAGAGGAAGAAGAGAAAGGGAGAGAAAGAAAGACAGAGAGGTTATTAGACCAGTTTTGAATCCACTTAATTGTATTAGGTAGATAGAAGGGGAGGGTACTTAGATGATAGAGACAGACAGGGCATTTATTAATTGCCTACTGTGTGCCAATCAGTGTACCTAGTACTGGAGGTTTAATAACAAGCAAATAAGATAATCCCTACTCTCAAAGAATTTGTTGCTGTTCATTCACGTCCAACTCTCCCAGACTCCATTTGGAATTTTCTTGGTAAAGATAGATACTGCTGGGATTTGCCATTTCCTTCTCCTGCTTATTTTACAGATGAGAAAACTGAGGCAAACAGGGTTAAGTGACTTGATCACGGTCACACGGCTAGTAAGTGTCTGAGGTCACATTTGAACTCAGGTCTGTCCTGATTCCAGGCCCAGCACTCTACCAACCATGCCACTTGACTGCCTAGGTAAACTCAGGGAGTTTACATTCTCATCAAGTGGAGCTGAAAATGGTGGGAAGGATGGGAAGGAAGAGGAGGGATATATTGAGGTTACTTTTACCAGAGTAAGAAAGCTGGTGTGCAGGTGGAGCAAACCAGAGAGAGAGCTGGGGGTGAAACGAACAGCTTGGCTAGGGTTCCTCAAGATGCAGCAGCCCCAGGCAACAACTCACCAATCAGCAAGTGAGCATCATTACCATCTAGCCTACATCCTTTCATCCTGTTCACAAAAACAGCCTCAGGTCTTAACTGAACAAAGACGGTTACTTTTTAGAACTTCATGACCCAAGAATCTTCTCCTGTAAATTGAACTACCCATTGGGTGGGCAGAGGAGAATGATCCACTAGAAGTCTGTGAAATAAAGCTGTCCACCCAAGTAACCATTGCCTGCCCTAACCTCTGTCCTTGCTCCTTGTCCCTGAATGTCCTTAAAAGTGAGTTGAATTAGGGTAACATTTGTTAATAGAATTTTTCTAGTGCTTTTTACATTAAGGACAAATTCCCCTTAATCATGGGAAGAGCAGGTTTGCACACAAGATTTTAGGGATCTTTTTGGACAAGATCGTCATATCAACTCTCAATTATCCATCTGGTAATTACTCCCAGAGTGAGTACATGGTCTGCGGTAATTTTCTCGCTTTCTCTCTCTCTCTCCCCCTGTTTCTCCCTCTCCCTCTCTCCCTGCCTCCTCTTTTCTTTTCTTCTCTTCTCTCTTCTCTTTCTATCTCTGTCTCTCCTTTCTCTCCTTCCTCTCTCAGTCTCTGTCTCTTATCTGTCCTTTTTCTCTCCTCTCCTTTCCCCTCTTCTCTTCTCTCCTCTCTCTCCTCTTTCTCACCTCTTCTCTTCTCTCTTTCTTCTCTTTCTGTTTCTGTCTCCCCCTTTCTCTCCTTCCTCTTTCTGTCTCCTTCTCTGTCCTCTTTCTCTCCTCTCCCCTCTTCTCTTCTCTCTTTGTCTACCTCTCTTCTCTTTTCCTCTTTTCTCCTCTCATCTCCCTTCCTCTTCTCTTTCTGTCTCTGCCTATCTCTCTGTATTTTTGTGTCTGTCTCTCTCTTTCCAGGCTAACCTACTTCCATAGTTTGTTTTTATGCACACAATGGAGACTGATTTTCATCTCAGTCTAAACCAAGCTTAATTGGGAAGACTAATCTTCTGGAAAACAAAGCAAAAATCACACAATGAGAACAGAAAGAACATGTACTACATGACCAAACAAACAAAAAAGACAGTCTCTTTTCCTGATAATCCACTGGTTTTGGATGATCCATGGTGCTGCTACCTATTGTCCACTCCACAGATTCATATAACTTCAGGACTGGAAACCTCTCCAGGAGTTATTTAATTTCAGCCCTTCAAATTCACAAGTGAACAAACTGAAGTCCCAAGAGGGGGAGTGAGCATCTGAGAACATATAGTTAGGTTTTTGACAAAGCTGGACATAGAGCTGAGGTCTTTTTCCTCCAGGCCTGCTTTTCTATACCTTTTTCACTTCTAGTGCTGCAGAGGCAAGGTGACTGTTTCTGCCACAGCTAGTGCTGTCATTAGCAGACATGGGTGGTAAGCCCCAAGAGACCCAGGGCCGTGTCTGCAGATACTATTTTGTGCAGAACCCATTAGACCAACACGTTAGGGTAACCACAAGAATCCCAGCAATGCAGAGTCCCGCCCTTCTGCTCTTGGCACGATACAGTGGAAAGAATTCTATCTGGAGAGTTAGCAGGGCTGAGGTAGAATCCAAGGTCCCCCACTAACTTCCCTTTGTGATTCTGACAGAGATGCCTCACTATTCTGGGCCTCGGGGCCCGCATCTATAAAATGAGTGGGGTAAATGATCACCAAGTTCCCATTTGGCTCCACTGTTCTGAGTCAATGATTCTGTGAAATAAAGGAAGACCCTACCTGGATAAAGCTTCCTAATTGGATGGAGAGCTTTCGTCCATCCCTAGCTGAAGGCTCATGAAGCAGTTCCTCTACCCCCTCCAGGGACTGGCACATTGAGTGACTGATACCATTCTTTTTGATATGAATACGTTTCTAATCCATCCCAGGTCCTTCTTAAGCTCTTGGCCTCAATTATGTTCCGTGACCAGCGAGTGACGCAAATTAATTATCTGCTGGGAAAAGAGGGGTTTTCTTTTATCTGCTTGAAAGTAGTCACCTTCTCATTTCATGGCTTGGCCTTGCACGTTCTGGGGAAGGACAAAGAAAATGGCTGCTGGTTGGAGGGAATGGGTGATAGATAAAGAGGAAGAGGGAGGGGGGAAGTATAAAGAGGAGCTATAGAAAGGGGAGAAATAGCTCCCTTCTATGGCAGGTTATTCTTCAAATGTTGCTTACCTTTTCCTACCTATCCCTTACCCTAAGATGAAGCATGGTGCGAAGGAGCATGAACTAGGCTAGGTGTCAGGAGGCCTAAGTCCTAGTCATCTAGGTGGAAGAGTGGATAGAGCGTTGAACTTCTGTTGTTCAGTAGTTTTAGTTATGTCTAACTCTTTATGACCCCATTTGGGATTTTCTTAGCAAAGATCCTGGAGTGGTTTGCCATTTCCATCTCCAGTTCATTTTACAGATGAGGAAACTGAGGCAAACAGGGTCAAATGACTTGTCCAAGGTCACATAGCTAGTAAGTGTTTGAGGCTGGATTGAAACTCAGGTCTTTCTGACTCCAGGCCCAGAGTTCTGTCCATTGCACCACCTAGCCACTCACAGAGTGTTGAACTAGACGTCAGGAAAACCTGATTTCAAATCATGCCTGTGTGATTCTGGACAAAATACTTAACCTCAGCCATCATTTCCTCACCTATACAGTAGTGCTAATAATAATATAATCATATACTCCACAGGGTTGTTGGGAGGATCAGATGAGGTAACATATGAAGTGCTACATAAATACTAGTTATTTCATTGTTATCGTTACCGTCATCATCATTAAAAAGAGTATATGACGTGGCTGGTAACACAGAGGATAGTGTGCTAGGCCTGGAGTCAGGAAGTCTTGAGTTCAAATCCAGTCTGAGACACTTATTAGCTGTGTGACTCTGGGCAAGGTACTTATCCTCTGTTTTCCTCAGTTTCCTCATCTGTAAAATGAGCAGGAGAAGGCAATGGCAAACCACTCTAGCATCTTTGCCAAGAAAACCCCAAATGGGGTCATGGAGAGTTGAACATGACAGAAAATGACTAAGTAACAACAATGTGCTAAGTACTTTACAAACCTGGGGGTTATTAATGATAAAAATAATAATATTAAAATAATTATAATTACAATACCTACATCACAGGGTTATTGTGAAGATCAAGTGAGATATTTTTTGAAATGCACAGAATGCAATGCCTGACACCTAGGTGCCCTTTCAGGGCTTATTCTGTATCCTTCCTTCCCTTCCCCCTTTGTTAGTCCTGATTCTGCCACTAATTTATCATAGCATAGAGCAAGTCACTTTTCTCTCCTATAAATGTCACAGCTTAGAGTAGGTGATTTCTAAGGTCCCAACAGTCTATGGATTTGAACACTGGGCGTATCTGGTCTGAGCATTCTTGAGAATGAAGGCCTCAATCAGTGCCAAGTGTAAGGGACCTTAGATGTCATTAAGTCCAAGCCCCTCACTTTGTAGTGTCTATAAGAGAAACTCATCATGCTTACATTATAGGTCATGGCTCAATTTTCTGCCTGGGGTTTATCCCTGAGCATCATTGTTTTGCTTTCAGACTATCTTTTCTGAGTCACCTACAGACCTATCTTGTATCTAGACCACGTCCACATGCCCTCAGATGATGTGTGTTCATGTCATGCATGTTAATTTTAATATCAGCCCAAGTCAAATGGAATTACAAAGATAAATCTTCTGGAAAAAAATGTAATAGGTTTCATTCTAAAACTAAATAGGACATATACATGTCATGGAATCATAAGCTTGTAGGACATAGAGCTGAAAGAGCCTTGGAGATCCCCTAGTCCAATTCTTTTATTTTACAAAGGAAGAAATGACGGTGCCCAGAAAAGAGAAACTGTGAGAACTGAAAGCATTGAATAGGGTGCAGGAGTTAGAGCCACCTTAGAGTGCAATTGATCAGCACTGATTTCCTGGACCCCAGTCTTGAATTCCAGGCAATTGACTGGACAGAGGTCCCAGTGGTTGGGGAGGACCTTGGGTGGAGGAAAGAGGGTATCACTGAACAACCTATTTAAGATGGCATAGCATGGTATAGTAATAAAAAGCACACAACTTAGAGTCAAGGGAGAGCTGGGTTCAAGTTTCACCTTTATTCTTAGTTACCTAGAAGTTCTTCAGTTTCTCACCTCATTTCATCATTTATGAAATAATGTTAAGTGATACAGGATGAATGCCAAAGCATAGCATATTACCATAAGAACAGTGTCAGGAATACTGAATCTCAGAATGTACTGAAGCTATCAGGGGACTAAAGATATTCCCCAGAATCCAATAACTTTTTTAAAAAGCTTTTAAGGAAACGAGGAGAGCTAACAAAGGTTTAGGGCCATTGCTCTGAAAGGACAGAATGATGATAAAAGAAAGAAGACATCGCTGCTGATCTACTATTTTGCATCTGTTTTCTCTGCCAAGGAGTAAGATCTTTGGAGTGGAAAGGAGACAATAAAAATGGATAATAGGGAATTGATGCCTAAGATAAGGGGGGAGATGATAAGAGAGCATCTACTGGTCCTTGATGAGTTCAAGTCATCCTTGGGTACTGAGAGTCCTGGCAAAAGTGATTGCTAAGCCATTATCAGTAATGTTTGAAAGATCACAGAGAATATGAGAAGTTAAAAGGCTAGAAAAGGGCAAATTTTATCCTGATTTTCAAAAAAGGAGAGAATGAATGTACAAATCATAGGTCAACAGGAGCAAATCACAAACATAGACCTTGTAACTTCTACCTACAGAATTATGATTATATTTAGTAAAATGGTCCAAAGGAAAGGGTTATGAAAAAGCTGAGGGGGAAAACCTGTTCTCCCAACAGAGGATATCAGAAAAGGCTTACTATAGGAGGCAGCACTTGAGTTGGACTTCAAAAATGAGCAGAAATTGGGACAGTCAGGTAGCTCAGGGGTTAGAAGTCTGAAGTCAAGAAGCTTCATCTTCATGTGCTCAAATCAAGCCTCAGATACTTACTAGCTGTGTGATCTTGAGCAAGTCACTTAACCCTGCTTGCCTCAGTTCCTCATCTCTAAAATGAGCTGGAAAAGGAGATGGCAAACCACTCCAGTTTGTGTTCATCCTTTCGTTGCTAAAGAAGACCATGCCATCAGAGAAATGATGACATGACTTGCACTTGACTTTGTTTGGAGTGAGGGAGGGCTGTGCAGGTCACCAGCCTCACTTGTCCTCCAGAGCCATCTGAATCTAGTGACCAGATATTCATCAGGATGACTGGAGATGACCCAGGATGCACTGGGAGACCTTGGCCCCTTTAGGCCACTCTGGTATCTTTGCCAAGAAAATCCTAAATGGGGCCACAAAGCATCAGACAGAAACAGCTGAACAAGTGTTTACTGTCTTAAGCTCTAGAGGTACAAAATAGGCCCAAAACTCCCAATTCCCTCTTTCAGAGAGCTCATATTCTAATGACAAAACTCTCTTTCTCTCCTCCTCTCTCTTTATATATATGTATATATATATATAATATATATATACATATATACATGTATTCTTCTTCCCTCCCCTCCCCAGAGAACAATCTCTTCTAACAAAGAATAAAAAAAAGAAAAAAAATCAGTGAAGCTAAAACAAATGATTAACACATTTCCCAAGTCCAGCAGTATGTGTGGTATATACATACATACAGTTATCCCTTCCACATCACAACTTCCCCCATTGTAGTTTCTACGGATTGCAGGTGGACATAAGAAATTCAATGTGTTTTTAACTGCAAATGACACACAAAGACCAGCAGACAATGCAGAAAAACTTTAGAAACACAGAAATGCATAAAATATGTATATAATACTGTATAATATCAATATATTTTATCTTTTAATACCATAATAATTCACACTTCTTCTCTGGTATGAAGGGAAGACCAAAAATTTTTACACAAATTTTCCAAATCATGGGGGTGCCACACTCTTAACCCCTGTGATGTGGAAGGGATTACTGTATATAATAATGTACTCTAAATAGAGAGAAAGGAAAGGGGGGGCAGCTGGGTGGTGCAGTGAACAGAGCACTAGTTCTGGATTGAGAAGGACCTGAGTTCAAATTTGGTCTCAGACATTTACTAGCTATGCTATCCTGGGCAAGTCACTTAACCCCGACTGCCTCCAAAATAAACAAACAAAAAAATGAGCAGAAATAAAACAGTGAAAGAGAGGGAAGAGGGTGGTCCAGTCAGAGAGAGCAGCATGGTCACAAAGCATAGGCTCAGGAGATCACCGTCAGTGTTTAAACTATTAAGGACTACTTCTAGAGTAACCTGTTACAGACGGTAAGAGTTGTGATTGGGTTGATGTCAGCTTGGAAGGAGGCACTTTAATCAAGTGTCCTAGGGATCTGAACTTGACCCTTTGCTGGTAAATCATTTTAGCAATGACTTGAATAAAGGAATAGTCAGTGTGTTTATCAAATAGCACTCCCCTCCCACACCAGCACTGACAATGGCCGATTGGATCCCCATGCTCAAGGTATACTGTGGGTCAATATTTCTAAAACTAAATAGTAGTTCTAAGTCACATACTTTGGGAAGGACATTGATAAGCTGGTAGGTGCCCAGGGGAGGGCAGACAGAATGGTGAAGGGCTCCAAAATCATGCCATATGATAGGAGGTTCAATTGAAGTAACTGGGGATGTTTAGCCTGGTAAACAAAAGACAGAGGTGGGAGGGAGGATGGTGACAGCTGTCTTGAAGTATTTGAAGGGTTGTATTGTGGGAAAAGGAATCATTTTGTTCTGTTTGGCCCTAGAGGGAAGAACTAAGAGTGATGGATAGAAGTTTCAAAGAGGCAAATTTGGGCCTGAGGTAAGGAAAAACTTTCTTCTTTTTTTAGTTTGCCTTTATTGATATATTTTGCTTTTACATCACTTTCATTTCCAAATATATCTCCTTCTTCTTCCCTCCCTTCCCCAGAGAACAATCGCTTCTAACAAAGAAACAAGAAGAAAGAAAAAAGTCAGTTCAGCTAAACCAAATGATGAACACATTTAGCACGTCCAGTAGTATATACAGTATTCCACACACATAGTCCCTCACTTCTGCAAAGAAATAAGAAAGGCACAATTTCTCAACTTTTCTCTAGGGTCAAACTTGGCCATTAAAATTGCATATAATTCTATGTTTTGCTTTGATGGTCTTCCCATCTCCATTGTTATAATCATGGCTATTGTTTTTCTGGTTCTGCTTACTTGATTCTGCATCAGTTCAAATAATCTTCTTTTGTGTTTTTCAGTTCTTTATAGTTCCTGATTCTTACTGAATGATAATAGGGAAAACCTTCCTAATAACAAGAATTACCCAAAAGCAAAATGAACTCTTTCAGGGAGGATTAGTCTCCTTTTTACTGAACATGGATGACAATTTATGAGGTCTGTTACCAATGAGATTCATGCTTAGATATGCATACGCTATATGGTCTGACGTTCCTTCCAGCTTTAAATTCTATAAGTTTAAGACCTTATTTACCTACTCAGTGAGATTCTAAGAAGGGTCATTTTGGCTACATGTAATTGTGCAAAACATGCATGCTAAGTTTGAACTGCAGAAAGTAGCCTTCAGGATGCTCCAATTCTCAGACCATTTCAGGGCTGCATCAGTCAATCAGAGGACCTGCTTTTGATGGTTACCCCCTGTGTGACCTTGGACAAGTCATTCATTTTTAGCTCCACAGACTTCAGTTTCTACATCTGTAAAAGGAGGAGATGGGAGGGATTGTCTCTAATTGAACATTCTTCATGACTCAACCCAGATGTGGATTCTCCAACATACAGAGACACAGACTAAATCAAAATCTCATAACTGAGTGTGGAATTGGGCTGGTTATTCTGATCCTCTGCCTGTTTGAGATCTTCCTTTAGAGAAACCATGGAAGGCAGAGGGAATGGTGGTAGAAGTATGATGTCCTCCATCAAAACCTACTTGACCACTGATTAGATTTGGGGAACCCTGGGGATAATTCCAGACTCAAATGGAATGGAAGGGTCACCCTGAGTGGAACTTTCCCAATCATTTCAGGGCAACAAGCTGTGTTTCTGAGTCATGTATTTTATATTTTTCATCTACTTTTTGTTCTGGGATGAAACTGAGGGTAGGGATATAATAAGTTATTGGAAGGTAATAAAGAAAGAATACTGGATTTGGAAATAGAGGACCAAGATTTAAATTCAAGTTTTATTGATGACCTATAGACAAATCACTTATACTCCCTGAGCCCCAGTACTTTAATATGCAAAAGGAGTCAGCTGAATTAGAAGGCCCTTAAGTTTCTCCACCTATCTATACATCTATTTTTTCTCCTGCCTTCCAAGTATCACAAGAGCCTGTGCAAAGGGGGCAAGAGAATAGACAGTAAATGAATGGTTTTCACAGGTATTGGGAAGACTGAACACCAGGCATTCAGGCTCAACTTACTTGTTCAGGCATTACCCCTCCTAAGGTAAGCCATTCACTGGCCCAGTCTCCTGACTATTGTTTTAAAAATAGAAACTGTCAAAGCTGTTTTTGCTGATCGTCAAAATCTTAAGGGAGATCACAGGATTGTAGAGATGGATGGAACCTTGACTGATATAAATTTACATGTTGTTTGCAAAATGTGTTGACTGTTTGAAGTTCAAATGCATCCAGACCTCACAAGTTCAATTAATCAATCAATATTCATTTATTAAGTGCCTACTATGCATAGGCTCTGGGCAAATACAATAAATAAAACATGTTCTACTCACAATGAGCTCATAAAAGGGAGACAAGAATATATATGTATATTATTGTTGTTGAGTTGTTTCAATCTTGTCTGACTCTCCATGACCCCATCTGGGATTTTCTTGGCAAAGATACTGGAGTAGTTTGCCTTTTCCTTCTCCAGCTCATTCTACAGATGAGTAAACTGAGGCAAACAGGGTTAAGTGACTTATTTGTCTAGGGTCACACAGCTAGTAAATGTCTGAGGCTGTATTTTAACTCAGGTCCTCGTGACTCCAGGCCTCATCTCTATCCACTATGCCACCTAGATGTCATGTATTTTTATGTATATATGTATGTACATATATATATATGTACATATATATGTTTGAGTCAGTTGAGTAAATCAATCATCTTACCCCACTAAATTTAAAATAAGAGTCAATAAGATGCATGTCAAGATACTAAACCAAGGTACATCTTATCAAATGAAACCAAATTTCAACTATTCAGTAGTTATGAGCAAGGCCTGGATACCTCCCTAGGCATGAAAGGAAATCTGTTCAGATTGGTTGAGGGACTTGATTACCACCTCTGGGACCTATGAAAAACCAGGAGCTATTTGAGAACCTAAGACATTTCAATGTCTGGCATGGAGAAAAGAGAGTTGCCTCTGAGGAGGCTCTTTGAAGGGAGAGAAGGAGCATTTTAGTTTGGAAATAGGTCTTCCTGTCCATTCCCTTCCTGTTGCCTCAAGGAAGACCTTGTGAACTTTGGCATGTCAGGAGGATTTTTGCATTTCTCATCATCCCATCAGCATCCTAGCACCATCCTCAGAACAGCAGTGACTAGTAACAGTGTCGGTATCCAGAGCCAAGAGCTAACTGGACAGATGAGAAGGAAAATAAATTAAAACTCGACAAAGAGCACAGCAAAAAAGCTATCCCATGCCTAAGGGGAATATCCTAAGAACTCCAGCAAAGGGACTTCCAGGAGTTGTCAATTATTCCTTGTACATGAGATCTGGAAGCTGAAGTCCACTTTCCCTTGGGCTTTGTATAAACAGTACAAGAGTGTGTCACAAACTTTCAGGAGCATATTTGTTTTAATTCTTTGTATGATGTTCTACAGTTAAGTTATTTTGGTCATGTCTGATCCTTTGTGACCCCATTTGGGGTATTCTTGACAAAGGTATTAGAGTGGTCTGCCATTTCCTTCTCCAGCTCATTTTACAGATGAGGAAACTGAGGCAATCAGGGTGAGATGACTTGCTCAGGGTCACACAGCTAGGAAGTGTCTGAGGCCAAATTTGTGCTCAAGTATTCCTGATTCCAGGCCCAGTGCTCTATCCACTGTGCCACCAAGCTGCCCAACTTTTACTACCTTAGTAAATACTCTTTTTCAAAAATCAAATGATTAGTGATAATCATTATCAGCTGATTATCATGGTCGGAAGCATATCATTTGGGGCCTGTGAGCCATATATCATAACTAGTCCCTCCCCTACCCCCCCCCCCCCAAGGCTAACTATAAAGTTATTCAGCAAATTTAGTAGCCATACTCTGGGGACTCAATTCATCTGTGCAAGTAGAGACTGGGAAAACAGAGCATATACTTCATAAGTGTATATTGAATAAATATAAATTTTATGTGATAAAATATAAATATGGTTTCTCTCATCTAAGCTAGACGTGTCCACTTTTTCCAGCTGATGCTCGGACGGCATGATCTGAAGGCCCTTCACCATCTTGTTCAACTTCTTCCGAATGTATTCTAGCTTATTAATGTCCTTTCTTAAAAGAAGACATTACACCAGATCTGGATCTGCCCAGGATAGACTATGGAGAGGCCATCATCTCTCTTGTTCAGGACATTGCATTTCCCTTGTACCAGGTTCAGCTGTTATAAGCTCCTTTAGTTCCTATATCACATAGCTAACTCATATGAAGCTTGCAGTCCACTAGAACCTTCGGGTTTGGGTTTTTTTTTAACATTAATTGCTTTCTTGACACCAACCTGCACTTATACAGTTGATTTAAAAAAAAAAAAAACAACCCAAGTATAAGGCATTGCACTGATTCCTACAAATTTTATTTTGTTTTAGTCCTCCATTCTGGCTTATCAGAGTCTTTCAGGAATCCAGATTCTGCCATCCAATGCATTAGCTATTCCTGCTATGTTGGAGTCACACTTCATAAATACATCGTCTATGTTTTCATCTAATTCATCAGTAAAAGTTATTAAGAAAAGAGCCCTGGGACACTCCATTAGAGGCCCCTCTCCAGGTTGAGATGGCTATTGATTGGCACTCTTTGGGTCTGTCTGGTCACCAAGCCCACATCACAGTATGTCATGAAGTCCCTATCTCTCCCTCGATCTTAATGAGTTCATTATGAGCCTTTTGGGTACATGCTTTGCTGGAAGTCAGATCTGTACTATATCCATGATGTTCCCTTGATCTACTAGTCTAGTAGCATTCTAGTATTCCTGTCAAAAAAGGAAACTAGGTTAGTCTGACATGCTTCTTTCTTGAGGAATCCATCCTGGCTCCCAATACCCCCCTCCTACTCTCCCCACACACATACACATGCAAACACATATATGCTACATGTTCACAAACTATCCCTTCAACTTAATTTTGTTCTGTGGTTTTGCCAAGACATCACCAGGTTATAATTTGATTTTTCCACTCCTTTTTTTCTTTGTTGGTTTGGAATTAGAGCCAACATACGTCCTCCTCCTGTCCCAAAGCTCCACCTGCCTGAACTCAATGATCACTGACAGCTGCAATCTCACCCCTAAATTCTTTCAGTTCCCTGAGATGTGGCTTTTCCAGGCCAGGTGACTTTAACTTATCCAGGGCAACTTTTTTTAAAATCTTCTCCTGATTTATCTTAGGTTTCAATTTTCTATTAGCCATTTTTGGTCTTTTCTTCCTGGTCTGGATATTATTCTCCCCAGAAGAGAAACGCAGGAGTTGATTAGTTAGGCGTTCTTTCTTTTGGCCATTATCACCTTCCCATCCACACCAAGCAGGGATCCTATCCCTCCCTTGATCTTCCACTTCCCCCTAACATGGATTTGAAGAAAAGCTCTTTGTATTGTCTGAAGCATTTATCAGGAGGCTCAGCTCAGACCAAACTTTAGCCTTCCTGACACCATTCTTCCAGGATCTTGCTGCTCTTTTGTATTTGTCTGCATTTGCCTGCCCTCACTTCCATGTCTATACATGTCCTTTTAAAACTCAAGTTCTGGGGGGTGGAGCCAAGATGGCAGAGTAGAAAGACACAAAAATTTAGGTCCATAAAATACCTGTAGAGAGGGACTCTCAACAAATTTTGGAGCAGCAGAAGTGGAGAACAACAGAGTGGAGGAGATTTCCAGCCCAGGGTGACCTGAAAGGCCCACAGAAAACATCTGTTGTCTGTTGCACAGGATGCGCAGTGGAGCCCAGCCTTGGCCAGGTGCAGCTTATGAACAGCTCTCGGGGGCGGAATCTCTAGTCATGAAATCCCCAGTCCCAGTAACAGCGGGTTCTCAGATCCCTCAACCCACAGGCGCCAAAGGTCAGTGATGGGTTTTTTCAGCTGCAGGAAGGGAGAAGGGCCTTCCCATAGCTCTGGTCTCAGGCAGCGGCAGCAAAGGCCACATCAGGCTGGTGGCAGCAGTTCTCACGGCAGCCCCTGCAGCAGCCCATGACCATTGTTGGATCATAAAAACCCCTGGGGGCACTGAGGAGCTGAGTCTTACCTCAGCCTTGTATAGAGGCCCTGAGGGAGCTGGTCTTTGTTTCCCACTGAATGGTGGCCCTGCCCCCACAGCTTGACTGAATCCTACCCCCCCAGTGCTGGCTTGGTGGAACTGGAGGCCAGGTGGCTGTAGAGAGGAAACTCTGCTAAGATTCTGGGCACAAAAATCCCTTCCTGCACCCAGACTAGTACACACTTGATTGTGCCACCTTGGAGGAACTGAGATTTTACAGATTCCCAGAATATACCCTACTCTTGACAAAGGACCCAAAAGTTAAGTAACTGGTTGGGAAAATGCCCAAAAAAGGGGAAAAAAATAAGACCATAGAAGGTTACTTTCTTGGTGAACAGATATCTCCTCCCATCCTTTCAGATGAGGAAGAACCATCAGGGAAAGACATAAAAGTCAAGGCTTCTGTATCCCAAACATCAAAAATAAATATTCCATGGGCTCAGGCTATGGAAGAGCTCAAAAAGAATTCTGAAAATCAAGTAAGAGTGGTGGAGGAAAAACTGGAAAGAGAAATGAGAGAGATGCAAGAAAAGCATGAAAAGAGGGTCAACACCTTGCTAAAGGAGACCCAAAATATGCTGAAGAAAATAACACCTTGAAAAATAGGCTAACTCAATTGGCAAAAGAGGTTCAAAAAGCCAATGAGGAGAAGAATGCTTTAAAAAGCAGAATCAGCCAAATGGAAAAGGAGGTTCAAAAGCTCACTGAAGAAAATAGTTCTTTCAAAATTAGAATGGAGCAGATGGAGGTTAATGACTTTATGAGAAACCAAGAAATCACAAAACAAAACCAAAAGAATGACAAAATGGAAGATAATGTGAAATATCTCACTGGAAAAACAAGTGACCTGGAAAATAGATCCAAGAGAGACAATTTAAAAATTATGGGTCTACCTGAAAACCATGATCAAAAAAAGAGCCTGGACATCATCTTTCATGAAATTATCGATGAAAACTGCCCTGATATTCTAGAACCAGGGGGCAAAATAAATATTGAAAGAATCTGCTGATCACGTCCTGAAAAAGATCGAAAAAGAGAAACTCCTAGGAACATTGTGGCCAAATTCCAGAGTTCCCAGGTCACGGAGAAAATATTGCAAGCAGCTAGAAAGAAACAATTCAAGTACTGTGGAAATACAATCAGGATAACACAAGATCTAGCAGCTTCTATATTAAGGGATTGAAGGGCATGGAATATGATATTCCAGAAGTCAAAGGAACTAGGATTAAAGCCAAGAATCACATACCCAGCAAAAATGAGTATAATACTTCAGGGGAAAAAAATGGTCTTTCAATGAAATAGAGGACTTTCAAGCATTCTTGATGAAAAGACCAGAGCTGAAAAGAAAATTTGACCTTCAAACACAAGAATGAAGAGAAGCATGAAAAGATAAATGGCAAAGAGAAATCATAAGGAACTTACTAAAATTGAAATATTTACATTCCTACATGGAAAGACAATATTTGTAACTCTTGAAACTTTTTTCAGTATCTGGGTAGTTGGTGAGATTACACACACACACACACACACACACACACACACACACACACAGAGAGAGAGAGAGACAGAGCACAGGGTGAATTGAATAGGATGGGATCATATCTTAAAAATGAAATTAAGCAATGAGAGAGAAATATATTTGGAGGAGAAAGGGAGAAATGGAATGGGGCAAATTATCTCTCTCAAAAGAGGCAAGCAAAAGACTTTTCAGTGGAGGGAAAAAGAGGGGAGGTGAGAGAAAAAACATGAAGCTTACTCTTATCACATTCGACTAAAGGAAGGAATAAAATGCACACTCATTTTGCTATGAAAACATATCTTACAATACAGGAAAGTGGGGGAGAAGGGGATAAGCAGGATGGGGGGGATGATGGAAGGGAGGGCAGTGGGAGAAGGGAGCAATTAGAAGTCAACACACTTGGGGAGGGACAGGATCAAAAGAGAGGATAGAAGCAATGGGGGGCAGGATAGAATGGAGGGAAATATAGTTAGCCTTATACGACATGACTATTATGGAAGTTATTTACAAAACTACACGGATATGGCCTATATTAAATTGCTTGCCTTCCCAAAGGGAATGGGTGGGGAGGGAGGGATGAAGAGAAGTTGGAACTCAAAGTTTTAGGAACAACTGTTGAGTATTGTTCTTGCAACTAGGAAATAAGAAATACAGGTAAAGGGGTATAGAAAGTTATCTTGCCCTACAGGACAAAAGAGAAGATGGGGATAAGGGAAAGGAGGGATGTTAGAAGAGAGAGAGATTGGTGATAGGGGCAATTAGAATGCTCGGCATTTTGGGGTGGAGGGAGAGGAGAAATGGGGAGAAAATTTGGAACCCAAAATTTTGTGGAAATGAATGTTGAAAAATTAAATAAATAAAATTTAAAAATAAATAAATAAGTAAATAAATAAAACTCAAGTTTTGCAGTGAACATCCAGTTCAGCCACCTGACTGGAATCAATTGTGATTGCACTACGAGAATTTCATTATCGATGGCCTCCATTTCTCTTGGGCAGGCTCACCTTTGAAAGCTTCAGGAATTGGGATCCTACCTATCCTAACTCTAAACTCCAATGTCCACTCTCCTCAAGTTCAGGAGTACACATCTGATTACAGTTTTCCCCAACTTATCTATCACTATGATTGTGTGGTTACTACTTCCCAAGTCCATATGAGTCAGAATCAGACTCAGGGGCATGATTATTCTTACTGCTTTTTCTGCTTCCAGAAAGATGAAATTATCAATGAGGCAAATCAAATTTCTTTCACCTGTCCTGATTTATCAGCGAGAGGGAGAGAGGGAGAGAGGGAGAGAGAGACAGAGAGAGAGAGGGAGAGAGGGAGAGAGGGAGAGAGAGAGAGAGAGAGAGAGAGAGAGAGAGAGAGAGGGAGAGAGGGAGAGAGGGAGAGAGAGAGAGAGAGAGAGAGAGAGAGAGAGAGAGAGAGAGAGAGAGAGAGAGAGAGGGAGAGAGGGAGAGAGGGAGAGAGAGAGAGAGGGAGAGAGAGAGAGAGAGAGAGAGAGGGAGGGAGAGATTTCTAACAGATATTTTGATAGCTAAAGTCTTCCAACATTCAATCCAATCCTACAAGTATCTATTATTACATATTTGTTATTGAAAGAAAGCAGAAGGTAATGGATAGGGCATTAAAAATGGAGTCAGGGAGTTCTGAATTCAAATTCTGCCTCAGTCATTTAGTTGTTTGACCTTGGGCAAATCTTTGGACCTCAGTTTCCTATTATGTAAAATGAGGGGGCTGGACTTGGTAACTTCTGAGTTCCCTTCCAAATAGAAATCTATGATACTACAACAACAACAACAACAACACATGTAAGACATTACAGAGATAAAATGAAGACTTCAAGTAAGTTTCTAACAGCTTACAAGGAACTTTTGTCCCTCAAGAATGAGGCATGCCAAGCTAACCTATTGAGGTGGCTGGGCTGTCAAATTATACGTTGTATTATATTATGTTTTTGATGGATAAATCTCTGATTTCTATGCCAACATTCATCCATTTTAGTTAAGCAGCCCACCCTACTTATTTGACACTTTACTTGCTTTCCTTTCCAACCATATTCCCTTGCCTCAACCCATAGCCATGTGGTCATTAACTCACACAAGCATCCTATCAACCAGACATCAAGGCCTTGTCCTATAGTCCTTTCCTTCTGGTGCATTGGGTTCAGTTCTGAATTCAATATTTAAGAAGAATAATGAATAAGCTGGAGAGTATCCAGAATATGAAAACAAGAGTAGTGAAGTGCCTTGAGCTCATGCCTTGTGACCAATGGCTGAAGGCAACAAACCTTTATTAGGCACTTAGTAGGTACCAGGCTCTATGCTGAGGTCAGGGATACAAACACAAGCCAAAAAGACAATCCCTGCCCTTGGGAGGAAGGGGAGAAGAGAAGGAACCCACAGAGAAATGTGGTGTCCAGAGAGTCAGAAGTACAGTAAGGGAGGCCTAGTAGAGCTGTCCCCATAATGAATGCCCTAGAGCAGAGGATCAAACACTCAGCCTGCAGACCATACACACACATTCCTCAACATGACCCGAGTAGATTAAAACGTAATTGTGAAGTATTTAACAAAATAAATAAAAATATAATGGAATAGAGATCATGTTATCTTTATGAATGGTTCAGTGGACCATTTCTATTTAAGTTGGACATTACTGTTCTAGGAGAAACAGGGATGTTTAGCCTGTGTGGATGAAGACACTGGAAGCAGCTCTCTAGTTTGCTGAGATAAAAGATGAAAGCCTTTCTTAGAGGCAACTGCCAAGGTTTGCATCAGAAATTCATTGTCAGGTTTCTGTAGCTGATCCAGCAGCCATATATACATATACATGTATATGTAGTACATATATGTATATGTAAATATAAGCGTATATGTGTATGTATGTATATGAATATGCACATATATTCTACAGGATTCTAGTGTAGTCCCATTTCTATAACATGAAACTATTTCTTAAAAAAAATATAGTGGCCAATATGAGCTAAGTTGGCCAATTCTGTAGCTTGGGAATGGTGAAGCTTTTGTACAATAGTTTGATGGGAAGAGTTGGTCAACAAGCCTTATGACCATAGTCCATGAAAACTACCAAAAGGCAAAGGCTGGAGGGCAGGGAACTTACTTGCTGATTGATAGAAGGCCTGTGTGACTGAACGGCCAAATCAATATAGGTTGAAGGTTAGGGACTATGATGGGGCAGCATAATAGTGAGAGTGTCAGGGAAATAAGTTGGGCTGCTTACTAGAATGGGTGAACATTGGCATAGATCATCAATTTATTCATCAATAAGCATTTATTACTACGTTCTAGGTACATAGTACCAAGCTGGAACAGCAAGCACCCTGACATACCCAGGATAACAGACTGGTACAGGTTCTTAGATCTGCTTTTCTAAAGGGAAAGCAACTTTTGAGGGGTCAACAATCACTTCAATCAAACACAATACCAATAGAGAGACCAACAGACAGGGCTTCTAACTGTCTGACTACAGGCAATACATACATCACAGATCAATAGATAGATCCAACTGTCTGACCATTAAATACATACGTAGTAACCAGAGAGACAAGCACCAGCATCAAAGCTGAGGGGCTCCTTAGCAGCTTCCCAGAGTCTTATCTGACCTAATCCCAGGAACACTCTCGCAATGACTGAGCCCCAAAGCAAAACTTCACCTCAGAGTATATATAGAGCCAGAAGGCATCACAACTCACATGCTTCAGTGCCCATTTACCAAAAGGTGTGAAAGCCTTCAAACAAGCAAATCTCCCCTAATTAAGCTCTACCTGACACCTACTAATGATTGGCAGGGAAGATTTTTAGCTCCCATTACACAAGCACTGGGGATACAAAGAAAAAAGACTGGTCCCTGCCCTCAAGAAGTTTATATTCTAGTAAGGGAAACACTTTATATGAATTAGAACATATGTAATAAATACAAAGCATATGGAGGATAACCTTAGAGTGAATGGTATTAGCAACTGGGGTTAGGGGGAGAGGGAACCAGGAAAAACCTAGAAGTGACAGTTCTTGAGCTAAGTCTTAAAGGAAGCCACAGATTCTAAGAGGTTAAAAGGGAGAATACTCTAAGCATGGGAAATAACTAATGCAAAGGCACAGAGATGGGAAATATATTTTTGTATTTGAGAAATATAAATTAGCCCAGTATGGCTATAGTAGATTGTATAGAGAAGAGTATAATTTAAGAAAAAGCCACATTGGAAAGAGTTTTAAATACCAAGCAAAGGACTTTATATTTAAATGAAGTTAATAGAGAGACACAAGACCTTACTAAGTAGAGGTTTGACAGGATTCTGCCTACACTTCAGGAAAATTACTTTGACAGCAATGTGAAGAATAGATTGGGGTAGAATAAGATGAGGCAGAGAATGAAATTAGAAGGCTTATTGCAAGTGAGAAGAGATAAGGCCCTAAACTATGTGAATAGAGAGGAGGGGATGGATGTGAGAATTATAAAAAGAAAAATGATGAGATCTGGCAATTGTTTGGATAGACTGGGCAAGCAAGAGAGATGAGGTGAAGAAGATATGGAGATTGTGAACATGAGCACCTGGAAGGATGAAGATTCTGTTGACTGTAAAAAGGAAACTCAGCAGAGGAGAGGGTTTTGAGGAAAAAATACTGAGTTATGTTTTGGACATATTGAGTTTCAGGTGCCTAGGGGACATCCAGTTGAAATTATTCAACAGGCAATCTAAACCTCAGGAGAGACACAAAGGCTGAATAAAATAGATCTAAGAATTATCTGCATAGTGATGATAATTGAGTTCATGGGAGCTGATGAGATCACCAAGTTGAGAGAGTGGAGAGAGAAAAAAGGGGGACCCAGCACAGAGCCCTGGGGGACACCCACACTTAGTGGATGTCACATAGATAAAGATTCAGCAAAAAAGATTGAGAAGTATCATCAAACAAATACGAGGGAAACCAAGCAAGAACAGTCATGAGAGCCCAGAGAGGAGAATATATCCAGGAAAAGAAGATGGTCATTAATGTGTCATATACTGCAGAGAAGTCTTGGAGGATGAGGGTAGAAGATGTCAAAAATATAACTGGTGTATAAGAAGGAAGATTTTTGGTATGTATGCTATCCCAGACCATTTTTTTTACTGGTCCCCAGTTAGAATGTCAATTCTTTGGAAGTAGGGATTACTTCACTCTTTGTAATTATATCCTCCATTTTCTCTCTGCCTTGTTGGGCTCCACTACATGTTTCCTACTGGATCAGGAACCTGTAGAGTGGTAAATGACCCTGAGGCTGTACATCCCAGGGTTGCTTTGTCAAGATCCATCCACCTTTATGACCTTCAGGAGAGAATGTAGTAGACACAACAGAAGGTTATCATACATCAAGGTGACAGGAAATCCAATATGTGGATGGTGGATTGGGAGAGGGAGGGAAGGGTTCGTTGAACCAAGAGGATAGGAACCATTTGTGGCAATCATAATCAAAGCTGATGTGTATTTCAACCATATGCAGTAGGTGCTATAATTATTGCAGTCTTACAAATGAGGAAACTGAGGCTCAGGGAGGTAAAATGACTTGCTCATTATTAAACAAATAGCAGATAACAGAGGTGTCAAAGGTAAGATTTGAACCCTGGTTTTGCTTGACCTTCATTCTAGCCTTCTCTCCACAGGACTGTGCTACCTAAAAGAAAGGTAGGAGAGATCTAAGAACAGAGAAGAAACTGAGGCTTTAGCAACAAATGAAGGCCAAAACTAATGATCTAGAGGGACACACTGAACCAGAGGCAGTGAGTACAGAGATTTGGAAGCACCAAGGTCCAGTCAATGAATATTAGGGAGTGAATGTATAATTCAGGAGAGAGGCAAAACCTGGACCCAAAGCAAAGGTAAACACTTGAGGTCTGTGAGTTCAAAATGGTCAGGACAAGTGAGTCTTTTGCCTAGATTTCCTGCTTCAGGAAGACTTTTTCTTAACTTTGGGCTACCAAGTACTGATCACACCCTCTTTTGTTCCTCCTTGGAATCACTTTATAAAAATTCAGAATTCCAAGGAAGGCTTAGAGGATGGAGTCCCAGGGCAAAGAAACGGGAAAATGAGTCTAGCAGAAGAGGGCTAAAGGGCTCAGGATTGAATGGAAGGAGGATACAAGGCCAAGGTCAAGGTCTTACAGAAATGACATCCCTTCTTCTCTTCCTTCCAGTCCTACAAAGCTCCCTTAGGGGGAGGAACAATATATTAGGAACCATGAGTCAGAATACCTATTTTCTCTCTTTCTCTCTTTTTTTTTGTTTTCCTCTAAAAAAAAGCTGGAAAAATGCCCTTAATTAAATTGCTTTTTATTTGGAAGCTGGCAACAGTGCTTTTGAGCGTCAGGCAGGGAAAAAGATGAAATAAAAAAACTTGTCAGATATCTCCCTATAAGAGTATGAAAGCAAAATCTGGAGGTGAAAGGTTAGGTGGGAGTGATCGCATAGACTGAGAGAACTATCTGCAAGGCACTAATTGGGCAGAGGGAAGGAATCCCGCAAGGAAGGGAAAAATAGATAAACAGCTTCAGAACGAGGGGTCATCAGAGAGAAAGGAGACTGCGCTTGGGATGAAGGGAGATTCCCCATGACCCCCCTTCCCCAGGCTCAGGGCTCTGAGTGACCTCCTTCCCAGGGAGTGAACTTTTGGGGTCAGTGAGAGGATTCTAAGATGCAGCAGAGGAGCAGGCTGAGACAGGGGGACCCTGGGCCATCTGCATGCACACTTCTGCCATTGGAAGGAGCTGAGAAGTGTCCTGGGGGCGGGGGTGGTGGGGGGATGCTAGGAAGCAGAGAAGAGAAAGAAGCATCTCACTGCCTCTAGGCAGAAGGGGAAGTTCAGCATAACCATGCCGTACAAGAGAGGGGCCATAGCCGACCAAAGCTCATTTCCCTAGATTATTTTTTCCTCTCAGTTTTCAGCCATTAAAGTTATTTTAATGAGAAAGATGGACCATATGGCCTGGAGCACATGTTCTCTCTGTTTATTCTGGGGCCCTTGTGGATGGGAGGCCCAAGGTAAGCAAGCAAAACTAGAGATCTAGATAGCTTTCCCAGTTCCCCGCCAACCCCATTCTTCATGTCAGATCCATAGTGCAGGGGTCTATACATCTCCAAAGCGGTTGTGGATAGATATTAGGGAGTCTATGAATTTGGACCAGAAAAAAATACATCTGTTTTTCAATATAATTGGTTTCCTTTGTAATCCTATGTTGTATTTTATTTTATCCATCTAAAAACATGATTCTGAGTTCAGAGACTACATCAGACTGCCAAAGGGGTCCATGACATTAAAAAGGTAAAGAACCCCTGCTTTATATACACACTGCAATAGCTCATGTGTATAATGCTTTAACATTTACAAAGCACTTTCCTCACAACAGCATTGTGAAATAGTTAGCATAAGTATTATTGTCAGGCAGCTTAGCGGATCCTACATGTATGTTATTACACAGAGCCAGCTAAGTGACTCAGTAGAGAGAGCACCCCTCACTCAAAAGTAAGTGCAAGTCATGTCATCATTTCTCTGATGTCGTGCTCTTCTTCAAAAATGAAGGACGAACACAACAATCTGGAGTCAGGAAGACACAGGTTCATATCCAGCCTCAGACACTTAATAGCTGTGTGTCCTTGGGTGAATCACTAAATCTGTGCCTGCATCTATTTCTTTGTCTGTAAAATGGGGATAATAATAGCACCTACTTTCAAGGTTGTTGTGAGGATAAAATGAGACATTTGAAAAGTACTTTGTGCTAGCTATAGAATTTTAGAGAGGTTAAGTCATTTGCCCACAATCACTCAAAGCAAGAAATACTAGAATGGAGACTTTATACTTAGGTCTTCTCCTGCCAATCCAGAGTTCTTTCCACTACACTGTGTTGGCTTATAATAATCTTCCCATATATAATGTTTTAAGGTTCATAAATAGTGCAAATATCCTTATTTCCATTTTACAGATGGAGGAACAAAGGCTCAGAAAAGTCGCATGATTTGCTCATGATTAGACAGTTAGTAAGCAAAAGATCTAGGACTTCAATGCAAGTGTCCTGACTCAAAACCCATTGCTTTTATTGCACCAATTCTTGGGTGGGGTTGGATTGGAAAGATAGATGGAGATGGATAGGCTCTTTCCTTTCTTTGCATTTTCCACAAAGTTGACCTTCACAAAGTGGGGACAAATTGTTCAGTCGTTTTTCATTTATGTCTGACTCTTCATAACCCCATTTGGGATTTCTTGGCAAAGATACTGGAGTGGTTTGCCATTTCCTACTCCAGATCATTTTACAGATGAGGAAACTGAGGCAAACAGGATTAAGTGACTTGCCCAGGGTCACACAGCTAGTAAGTGTCTGAGGCTAGATTTGAATTCAGAAAAAAGAGTCTTCCTGACTCCAAGTCCTAGCATTCAATGAGCCACTTAGCTGTCCTGGAGGGTAAATGTGGATCATACATTTAGAGTTAAAAGAGACCTTAGAGGTTAATAAGATTAAATGTCTCATTTTATAGATAAGGAAACCAAGAAATAGAGGATAGATAGATATAAATATATATACTATATATAGAAATAGATATACACATACTATATATGTTATAAATTACTTGAAGTAGTATAAAATGAAATATATGTATATAAATGATGGTACAGATAAGAAACCAAGATGGAAGGATAAGATGATTTGTAAATGGCAGTGCCAAGTTTTGACCCAGATCCTCAGACTCCAAAATCAGTGCTCTTTTCATTACATAACACAAGCTGGGTCAAAGAAGAATCTGGGTCCAGAGTTTCTTTTATTTCTGATTGGCCGCCAGCAGCAAACTCTACCATGGTCAAGATATTGGAAATATTGTTCCCTGATCCAGCCCCCCAAAATATCCTAGAAGCAAGTTATAAGTATCTTAGGCTTTGATTTAAACCATCAGGTAAACCATTAATCAATATTATATCTTAGGGTATAATTCTAGGGACCTAAAAAAAAAAATAGATGAAGCCTGGGTCCACAGTATACCACATTAGGTCAGAGCTGCCTTGCAGTAAGTACAATCTTTGCCTTTCTCTCAGAGGAAAGCAGCTGGTGGTGAAGAAAACTCTATCCCTCACAAACTGCCCCTCTTTGGAAACAGGTAGCAAAGCATCTGTCTGAGAATGGTTTCCTTCCCTCTGCTCCCTGTCCTCTCTTACTCCCCCACTCCCTCACCCTACGCCTCAGATCAACTCCGTCAAGAAATGAAGCTTCCCTTTGTGTTACAGCAGAGACACATCTCTTGCTAGAGCTCCCCTGGGACCTGCTTCGCCAACACACACAAGGCTTTCATATTGCCAATGTGTTTAATGTGTGAGGGACCCTCTCAGTTCAAGGACAGCATTTTAAGTTTGGGAGAAGATGGGAAAAAAGTTTTGATTGCAAGGGGAAAAAAAAGGAAGAAGCGAAACTGATTCTTGACAGACTTGAATGATAAAACATCATGCCTCAGCTCGATTAAAGCAGCCAGACCTGAAGGAGGTAGAAAGAAAGGAACAATTGTTTGGGAGTCTAGATTTGGGTCCCTATCTTGACCCTGTATGACAGAACTTTCCAGACTTATGAAGGGAGAAAAGAAGGCTTAATCAGTCAGAGGACCAAAAATGTTTGTTGACTGACTTTTCCAGCACTCAACACAATGCCTGGGAAACACCAGTCACCTGATAAATGTTTGCTGATGGATTGGTTGATGGGGCTAACTGAGGGTCACCAAAGGGAAAGAAGGTGAGATAAAAAGGCCTGTATTGTTTTCTAGTCTGGCTTCTGGCTGAGAATGTCTGTAAGAAGGGGGCTGAGAGAACACTTTGCTGGAAACTCACTACAGGCCGACATTCTTTAGCAGATGATCATTTATCAAGAAAGTTTTAGAAAGGATATGTGTTCATCCTTCATTGACAAAGAAGACCATGCCATCAGAGAAATGATGACATAACTTGTACTTGACTTTGTTTTGAGTGAGGGAGGTCACCAGCCTCACTTCTCCTCCAGAGTCACCTGAATCCAGTGATCAGATATTTATCAGGATGACTGGAGATGACCCAGGATGAGGCAATTGGGGTTAAGTGACTTGCCCAAGGTCACACAGCTAGTGAAGTGGCTGAGGTGGGATTTGAACTCAGGTCCTCCTGACTCCTGAACTGGTGCTCTCTCCACTGTACCACTGAGCTGCCAGAAGGCAATGCCTTCAAAATTTAGAATTGTACCCTTTTTGCCTTTCTTACCTCTATTAACCAGATGCCCAGGGCCACATACTAAATATTATACCATGAAAAACAAAGTGACTAAAAGAATCATGTTTTGGGGAAAGGTTTGAACCAAATGACCTCTGAGGTCTTAACTGTTTCTGAGATTCTGGGGTCCACAACTTCACCAACTCATATCTCTTGATTTGAAAGCAGGACTTTCCCCCTATACCACACATGCAGAGTTTGATTGGAAAGAGCAGGGAAGATGGCTAGGACACTTTCTTTCTTTGCTTTTTCCATCTAGATTGTGGGGCATAATTAAGATCATAGATTTAGAGCCAAAAGAGGACTTAGAAGTCATCAAGACCAGTACTCCCATTTGATGAATGAGGAAATAGTGGCCTGGGGTGGGGGTGGGGGGTGAGTCTTAAAAAGAAATTCCAAAGGTGCATTCTTACCTCCATGATCAAATATGAAAGGTTATAGTGGTCAATCAATCAGTCAACATCTTTAGAGTCTCTTATACCTTACTCCCCCTCACATATTCTGTGATCCAGTGACTCTGACCTTCTTTCTGATCCACATACAAGACACTCAATTTCTCAACGATGAGCATTTTCACTAGCTGTCCTCATAGCTGGAATGCTCACTTTCCTCATCACTGCCTCCTGGCTTTCTTGGCTTCCTTCAAGTGCCAGCTAAAATATCACCTTCTATAGGAAGCCTTTTCCAATCCACCTTAATGCTAATGTATTCCCTCTGTTGATTATCTCCAATTTCTTTGTACATAGTTGGTGGCATGTTGCCTTAACCATTAGACTCTAAACTTCATGAGGACAGAGAATGTTTTTGCCTTTCTTTGTTGTATCCCCGGAACTTAATATCATGCCTACAACATGATGGGTACTTAACAAATACAGTTGTCATAGAAGAAAGAGGGAGATTGGCGCTTCTCTCAAGGCTGGCAAACTGCAGTCCCATTTAAATCCAATTCTGCAATGAGTATGTGAATGCACACACTCGGGCACACACACACACACACACACACACACACACATACGCACACATATACACCCCTTACTGTAACATAATGTCTATGTAAATTGGATCTTTAATATCCTCAAGATAAATGGCTTCAGAAAGAACATGGATACAATAGCGTCTGTCTCTGAGTTAACATGATAGGCTCTGCCTCCCAAATTGGCTCAGAGAAATTAACAGGAAGGAAGGAAGGATCAGATGAAATAATAAACCTGCTTACCTGCTCATTAATTTAATCTCCCCCCTCCCTTCTTTAGCCTCATGGTTTCGCTAACTATAAAATAACTAGAGAACTTCGAAGTCCTAGATGAAAGGGAAACTAGGTCTGGAAGCTGGAAGATTAAAGGAGAATTTTCAGGATTAGTCTTTGATTTTCTCCTCTCTTTTTTTTCTAAGTCTTGAAGGTGACTGTGAAGCTTTCCCTCCTTTCCCTTCCGCTACCCCCGTCCTCTCCTTGATTCCTGGAGCTGGTCAGTCAGTGCCGGACTCCTCTGGATCATATAGCACATTAGGAGTTGGAAGGGACCTTAGAGGCCATCTATTCCACTCTTTTACTTGACAGATGGGGAAACTGAGGATCATAGAGGCTAAGCAATTTGTTTGCAGTCGTTAGACAAGAAGTTAATGGCAGAGTTTATATTCAAACCCAGGTTTTCTGAATCCAAATCCAGTGTTCTTTTTCTCCCCTACATCATACTGTTTTTTGCAGCTTAGAGGAAAAGAAAGGGAAGGGAAAGGTTGGGAAAGAAAGGTATAGGGCATTTATTAAGTGCCTATTATCAACAATGCCCTATGCAAAGTACTTTACAAATATCTCATTTGATCTTCATACCAACCCCTGAGGCAGGTAATGTTATGATCCCAATTTTACAGTTGAGGAAACGGAGGTAGTCAGAGGTTAAGTGATTTGCCCAGGGTCACACAGCTGTTAAGTGTCCAAGTACAAATTTGAACCTAGGACTTCCTGACTCCAGATCCAGTGCTCTAACTATTGCTGCATCTATCTGCCTCTGCTAGATTCTATGGACTCTGAGAGAATCTGAAGTTTCAATGAAACAATCAAGTTCCTAATTCTGGATTCTTTGTTTTTCTATTAATGCCTTTGTAGAGTCATACAACCTGGTTTTGAATCCTCATTTACTTGCTTGTTGACCTTTAATGGGTAAGAAACTTAGCCCAAGTATCCTGACCTGTAAAATGGAAATGAGTATTTGTCCTACTTAACTGGACTGTTAAGGTTCCAACAGAGTAGAGATTGTTGCATTTTTTGTATGTGTATCCTCTGTACCTAGCACGGTTACACACATAGTAAGTGGTTAATTAACATTTACTGATTGATTGATATAAAGTGCTTTGTAGACCTCAAAGGGATATCTCACATGTTAGCTTTATTGTTGTTGGCATTCTTAATAAATATTGTCCTTCCCAGAGGCCAGGACCTAGACCGCTTGCCTGAAGAGTCAAAAGGCTATCCCTATTGAAGTCAAGCTTTTCAAGGAATTGTAAAGGATCAACTCTTCAAGGCCCTAAAGTAGAATCTGTGCCAGATCTTAGGAAGATGGTTCTATGCCTGGATTAGGCACCTGGAGACCAGACTGCTTTCTCCGGCCCAAATCTCTCCAGTAGCATCATCAGCCTCTATGACAAAGGAAACTTAGGATCTTTAGGGGAGGAGACAAGAGGTGCAAATCTAATGCCCAGGGAGAGAGAATGTGTTGAGCTAGGTAGGAAGGAAATGCAAAGTTTCCTGGGCATCTGGAAGGATGGCTCTTCTAGAAGGGGGATTGGGACAAATGATGAACAATCAGATAGCTCTCAGGTGTATTATTGACAAGGGACAGCAGGATAGTTGAAAGAAAGCACTTCTGGAGGCAGAAGCCCTGAGTTTAAATTCTAGTTCTGCTCTGTGCTAATTAAGCAACTCTAATCGAATGAAGGAAAAGGGAATGTGGGGAGTTTATACCGGGAAGGTATATTCAGGTGAGGAAATCTAATTGTCACCAGGTATGACACATGCTCATACCCCAGCAGCTTGCTAGGCTGATGCAACTTCCCCTCAGGGAGAAAGTGGGAAGTCTGTTTTTAAGAGACTTATGATGACATGACTCAAAACCTTAGAGAGACCATGGAGTGTTTGTGGACATTCTGTAACTGGTTCCAGTCCATTAACCACACGCTTGCAAAGAGTCTTTCTCCATTGGCTGCATGGCCAGAGCTGGACTTTGGCAGCCTCTGTGCTTCTTTCAGGGACTCCACTCCCAGTGTCCAACGAGGGAACCATGATATAAACTGGAAAGCCTTGAGGTCTTCTCTCCTCTGAGGCCATGTGGCCTTGAACCTTGGCCTCTACTTTTATTCTTTTTCCTTTCAGGTGAAAAAGATTGGAGATTTTAATCCCTCTGAGTTTAAAAGATCAAGAGGGCTCTCCAGCATCCAAGAGGTTCAGAGTCTGGGTTCCAGAGCCCGCCTAGCCTCAATGCCCCAGGAAAGAAGTAGTAACCTTTGGGTTACCTTTGGGATCCCAGCCCAGTGGTACCTCTTATCCGAAAGACATGCGACTTTTGGACATGGGATAGATGCTACCTGGGAACTGAGCTAACCTGAGTACTTCCCCTATCCCAGAGACTGATCCAAGGGAGTATGTCTCCTAGGACGGGGGTGAGGTGGGGGGAGGACGCATGTTCATGAATTTTTGTAGCATTAATTGTGATATCCCTTTGTAAAAGCTAACTGATGGGAAGGAAGGTCGTCGTGGCCACAGCAGGCACTGTCGTCTTCCCGGCGGTCTCCAGGCGGGTCAGGGGCCGAGAGGGGGTCCTTGGGCCCCCGCCGCCCTGGTGGGTGGGGGGAGGGCAGTGGTGGCCCGGGCCTTCTCCCCCACTCCTCCCAGCAGGAAGCCTCCGTCCCTCCCCCCCGCCCTCCTCCGGCCATCCCTCCATGCGTCCCTTCAGCCGTCTTCCTTTGGTGCCCGGCCACTCCGTCCACCCGCCCGTCCGTTCAGCTTGGCCTCAGGTACTGGGGAGTGCCCGGGGTCCGGCTCCCCCACAGGCCCAGGGCAGCCATTCAAGGAAGGCCCGCAGGCCTCGCCCTCTCACCCGGCCGGAAGTGGGGGGCTTGGAGGAGCCAGGCCCAGGCTAAGGACTGGACAACAGCCAGGGACTAACCTTGACCTTTTCCCCAGGCCTGCCCCCCAGGGAACCCCCTCCCCCTCCCCCTGCCCTTGCCCCTTCCCCTCCTGGATGACTATCCGCAGCCCTGAACTCCCCGCGGTAACGCCTCTCCTCTCCTCTCCTCTCCTCTCCTCTCCTCTCCTCTCCTCTCCTCTCCCCTCAGAGACCCGGCTTGACCGTTGTCGGGATGACTGACACCGTCGTCCTCCTCCTCCGCCTCCTCGTCATCTTCATCCTCCTCCTCTTCCTCCTCCTCCTCCTCCTCGTCATCTTCATCCTCCTCCTCTTGGTCCTCCTCCTCCTCCTCCTCCTCGTCCTCACGCTCCTCCTGGTCCTGCTCCGCGATGATGACGTCGAAGATTCCGTCCAGCCCTGGCCTCCCCGGCGGACCCCCACCCCAGACCGGCCCGACGCCGGCCCCCCGCGGGGCTCGTCGCCTTTAGTCCCCTTTTCAGTGCGGTTTCCTTTGTTTCCTGTGGTCACCTTCACGCTGTCCGGGTCAGGAGGTGCTGGCGAGCCGGGTTACGCCACCTGACGGGCGGTGGGCTGAAGAGCGCCTAACGTTGACGTGAGGGTCCATGGACTAGGAGACGCCTGAGGAGCTGACCCCTTCCTTCATCCGTCGGGATTTGGATTTAATTGTTAAGACTAATTACGTGGAGAAGATCGGCAGCACCGGGCGGCTGAGCTAGGCCCGCCACGTCTTCAGGTGTCAGGCTCTGCCCCCTGCTGAGGCTGCGGGCGCTTGGTGACGTCACCCAAGACCTAGACGTGGCCAAGGAGAGGATCCTTGGAAATGAGTCTTTAGCTGGCCTTGCCTAGTCGGCGGAGCCAGGCCAGCCTGCCCAGCCCGCTGTCCGCGTGATCTGTGGGGCCCCTGGTCAAGCTCGTCCTGTGTAGATGCTGGATATGGTGAATATTGGAGATGGATGTCAGTTACCCTGATCGGAGACTGTTACAAGAGATATTAAATAAATCCTTTCTTCTGGTGTTCAAGTGGCTAAACAGCACCAGGGCACTGGCTAGCTAATTATTAATAATTTATAATGGCTAGCATCCCTATAATGCTTATGAAGTACCAGGCATTGTGCTAAACAGAGGTCACACAATTTATACTTATTATCTCATTTGATTCTCACCATAATCCTACAGGGTATATGCTATTATTATCTCCATTGTACAGGTGTGGAAACTGAGGCAAACAACATTTAAGCGATTGACCCGGTGTCACATCACTAGGAAGTGTCTGAGACAAGATTTGACAGTCAGATCTTCCTGACTCCAGGATGCTGTGCCACCTAAGACTCAACTGGTGGGGAGGGTGAGCTAATTGTAGACAAAAAAGAAAACCCCCAAATGCCCCAGAATCCTGAGGAGAACATAAGTGTAACCTACCTGGCTCTGTGAGAAAGAATCAGATCACAGAAGCTGCAAGAGAAGCAAAAAGTCTACATTTGGTAGATAACGGGGTAAAAATCGAAGGGGAGAGACACAAAAGTATTTTGTCATTGAAATAAACTACAAATTGTCTGCACAGAAAATGGACGTATATAGGAAGTCTGGAAAACAGTTCCCGGGCCTGATTAGTAGGTGGGGTGGTCTTCAATTACAGGGACATCTGCTGGAGCTATGTGTCTGCCAAAAAAAAAAAAGAACAGCTACTGAATTCCTTTCTGTCCATAATAATAACTTCATCCTTTAAATATTTGAAAATATTAATTAAATTAATTCATTATTAATTATATAATTTATAATTAAATTAATTAAAAATAATATTAAAAATTTAAAATATAGAGGAAGCAACCATGGGAAATTCTATTCTAAATCTGACTCTCACCAACAAGGAGGAAATAGTTACTGGGATAAAAATGGTGGGAACCTTGGTGGGAAGTGACCACTCCCTCTTGTAATTTATAATGGAGAAGGGAAAGAAATCTTTTCTTTCATCTCTTTTTAAACCTTTTTCTTGTCTAGAGCTTAGGATAGTGGATATGTGTTCTGGAGGAGGATGTGGAATAAGGGGGTGGTGAAAAACCCACGCATATTCACAGTCTTCTTCACCCAGAAGCTGACAATAGTTAACTTAAGGGTGTTGTTCTTCAGCCATTTTTTCAGTCCTGTACAACTCTTCATGACCCCATTTGGGGTTGTCTTGACAGAGGTACTGGAGTGTTTTGCCATTTCCTTCTCCAGCTCATTTTACAGATAATGAAAGCAAAGCAAACAGGGTGAAGTGACTTGCCCAGAGTCACACAGCTTACATGAGGCTAAATTTGAACTGAGGTCTTTCTGACTCCAGGCCTAGCATTCTATCTATCCCCTGTGTCACCTAGCTGCTCCTAACTTGAGGGTATAAGTGTAAGCAGCTAGGTGCTTTCCCACAGCATACTGGGAATTAGATAATAGTTTCTGAGAATGGACTTTCTCAGCTCAAGATATAGCAGTATCTGGAGAAATCATAAAAGTTCCTACAGAAGCACATGGAAGAAACAGACATTCACTTGCCCATATGGCCCTAGAGGGGATTTCATGGACAATGTTCTTGAATACCAGTCTCTGCTGTAGAAGGGGAATTTTGATTTGCTGGGTAGGGCCAGTCTTGATGATTGCATCATGAGCAAACACAAGTTTAGGGATTGTGGGATCAGATCTTTTAGAAGAGAGGAGAGTTCATGATTAGAGGTCTTCCTAGATAAAGGAGATAGGAAACAAGAGCTATTGACCTTGTCCACTTCCCCTTCACCATCACCTACTAATATAATAATGACTACCTTGGATAGTGTGGGACAGTTCCTATCTAGCATCCCCAAAGTATGTTTACCTTCAGCAAGATCACCACAAGTGATCTATGGATCATCGAGGGACAATGCAGAGAGCTAAGGATTCACCGGAATGCAGAAGAGTAGTCCTGCTGCCAGCCCTGAGTTCCTTTTGTGAGCAACTATATGAGTTTATGAATACATTGTCCATATCTGTGAAACAGGAGGAAATAGTTACTAGGATGAAAATGGTGTGATTTGCTCTTGCATTTTTGTGGTGTGGAAGAAGGGCTATCCTCTACATATATTTTTTTAAAGAAAGGAAAACAGACATGGTATGGCATGCATCTGTGATTTTGGGAAACCAGATTTCAAAAGGTTCAGAGGAAAGATAGGATTAAAATCCACAGGGAAAAGTCAGCCCAAGAAAGACAGGAAACTCCCAAGAATGAAATTCTGAAAACATAGAAAAATAATTCTGAAAAGAAGGCGGATTTGACATTGCCTGCAGAAACCAGTGAATGCTCAAGGAACTCACCCGCCAGTTGAGGTTTTAAAAAATGTATTTCAGAAAATGAAGGCAAAGTTAGGTAATAGAGGATAGATACAAAGTGTGGCTAAGTACAGTAGTGTCAGGAGGGCTCAAGTCCAGAAGGAGATCAGGGTACTGAGGAAAACTGACCAAGAACAAACAAAACAAAAAAAAGAAAAAAGATTTGGAGATTTTTAAAGCCATATCTAGAAAAAGAATGGAATTGCTTTTTTAAAAAAAGGAAGAGGACTTGTGTTTAGGGGGAGATGAGATAGTGATAACTGTTAAGCCAGCTTGATTGCTGTCTTGTTCTCTTTTTTCTGCCAAAGAGAATGATCTTTTTATTGGAAAGAACATAAGTGATTAAAACAGAACTGATACATAATATAAGCAAGGAAATGGTTAGCAAACTTTTAGCAGTCCCCAATAAGTTTGAAGAGCAGCTAGGTGACCCAGCAGATGGAGTATTGGGCCTGGAGTCAGAAAGACTCATCCTCCTGAGTTCAAGTCTGACCTCAGACACTTACTAGCTGTGAGACCCTAGGTAAATCACTTAACCCTGCTTGCCTCAGTTTCCTCATCTGTAAAATGAGCTGGAGAAAGCAAATGGCAAACCACTGCAGGATCTTTACTAAGAAAACTCAAATGAGGTCCCAGAGAGTTAGACACAACTGACGACTGAACAACAACAGACTCTGAGTGACCAGGGCTGCATTAACCACACCTGATTAGTGACAAAATTGGCAGATATGAATACTGAGCTTCTATGATCTGAGAAATCAGGGAGAATTACAGACATAGTATAAGACAAGAGAATGGCAAACTGACTTTCACAAAAATGAAGAGAAGAGTAGAATCTGCAAACTATAGAAGGGTGAAACTGACTTAAATTTCTGCAAATATTCTAGAACATATTATTAAAGAGATGGTTAAGAAACATTTTGTAAAGGAAGAGAATCCTAAAGAACCAGGAGGACTTCATCAAGCATAGGTCATTCCACATTAACCTTTGTTTCTTTTTTCATAGGACTGCTAAACTGGTGGATGAGAGTAATGCTGTAGATATAATTTAAAATAGATTTTATCAAAGAATTTAATAAAATACCACATGCTGTTCTTGTGGAAAAAATGGAGAAATGTAGTCTAGGCATTAGTACAACGAGATGTAAAATGTACAATGACCCCCTTGACATGGAGGAAAATGGACATGCTCCTTTGTCTTCTGGTACTATAAGAAGACAAGATGCATCAGAACAGATCAGAAACAGCAATACTTTGCTTAAATGGAAATACTTCCTTGTGGATGGAATTGACCACAACAGTGGGCAAATCACAAATATGCATGGAATGGACAGAATATATGGATGTTTTCATTTTGTGTCAGTATTATAACATAACAAGAGGAGAACAAGATCCTACCAGTTGCAGGCAAGGGCTTCCTACTGATTTTCATCATTTTCAAATCACAAAGCAACATATTGCAGAACAAAGTAAGGTAATCCTAATATTTAATGTTAACATCATCACCAAACAGATGAAACATAAGCTGAAATCAAGGTGATACTAAAATCTGAATAAGGAAAAGTTGAAGAGCCCAAAGTCATTGAAAACCTTCACTTAAAAAGTAAAATCTAGAAATTGTGTGTCGGAGGAAAAGTGGATGATTAACAAAACATCAATGGTTCAAATGATTTTGAAGAAAAAGTGGAAAGTGATTTGATACTGGTTAAGAAATAGACAGGTCTGCTATAAAATTGCGTATGCCCTTTGATCTAGTAATACCACTACTATGTCTATAGCCCAAAGATATTTTCAAAAGTGGGGGGGAAGACCTATTTATACAAAAATGTTTATAGCAGCTCTTTTTGTGGTGGCAAAGAAATGGAAATCGAAGGGGTGTCAATCTACTGGGGAATGTCTGAACAAGTTGTTATTTACATGGTAAAAGTGGAATACTACTGCTATAAGATATGAAAAATAGGATCTTTGAAAAACCTGGAAAGACTTACATGAACTGATGAAAAGTGAAATGAACAGAACCAGAAGAACATTGTATAAAGTAACAGCAGTATTGTGGCATGATGGACTGTGAATGATTCATCTATCAGCAGTATAATGTTCCAAGACAATTCCAAATGACTCATGATGAAAGATGCGTTTCACCTTCAGAGAAAGAACTGATGTAGTCTGAATGCAGATCAAAGCACACTATTTTTCACTTTATTCTTTTCTTGTTTTTTTCTTGGTCTGTGTTTTCTTTTACAATGTGATTAATATGGAAATATGTTTTGCATGGTTGCATATTTATAACATATCAAATTGCTTACTGTCTCAGGAAGAAAGGATTGAAGGGAGGGATGGAGGAGAGAATTTGGATCAAACCTTTTAAAATGAATATTAAAATTTTTCTTACATGTAATTGGGAATATTTTTTTTTTAAAAAGGAATAGATCTGTTAGTAGAAGTGATGCGTACACAATATACAGAAGCTAGAGAACACAGTAGCCTGAGCAAAGTTCCTGAGAAAAATGGAAAGCATTTGAAAGAAACTAGGTATAGAACAACTTTTCACATCATATACCATGATAAGCTACGAATAGGTAGACAACGTAGACATAAAGGGTAACATAACAAACAAATTAGAGGAGCCAAGAAAGTAAATACCTTTCATATCTGTGGATAGGGTTTGTGATCAAACAAGAATAGAGAAGATCATAGGAGATAAAATGAACAATTTTGGTTCTATAAAATTTAAATATTTTTGCACAAACTAAACTAATGAAGCTAAAATTAGAAGGGAAGGAGGTAAGTGAAAGTGAAGTAAAAGTGAAAGAGGAAGTTGTTTGTTTTTTTATTAAGGTCTCATTTCCAAGATATATAGGTAACAGATTCAAATTATAAGAATAAGATATAGTCCCAATTGATAAATATCCAAAGGATGTAATATAAAAAGGCAGTTTTCAGATCAAAAATTCCAAGCTTTCAGTAGCTATGTGAATAAAAAAACAATACTCCAAATCACTAATAATTAAAGAAATGCAACTTAAAGCAACTCTGAGATTCTACCTCATACCCATCAGATTGGCAAAATTGACAAAAAGGGAAACTGACAAATGTGACAAAACAGGTACACTAATGTATTCTTGATAGAACTGTGAACTGGACCAGGCATTCTGGAAAGCAATTTGGAAATATACCCCCAAAGTTACTAAACTACGCATATCCTCTTACCCCAAAACATAATTATAGATACCAAAAGAAAAGATAAAAAAGAAACGCATGTACCTATTTATAGCTGATCTTTTTATGTTCGAAAAGAACCAGAAAATGAGGAGGTACCCATAAACTGGGGAATGGTTGAAAAAATTATAGTATGTAAAGGTAATGGAATATTATTATGCTATGAGATGATGGAGGGATAGTTTCAGAGAAACCAAGAAAGAATTACATGCAATAATGCAGAGTAAAGTGAGCAAATCAGAAGAACAATTTATACAATAACGACAACATTGTAAAACAAGCAACTTAAGAACTCCGACCAATGCAATGAACAACCATGATTCCAGAGGACTTATGATAAAACATGATGGCGTCCTCCTGACAAAGAGGGGATGGATTCAGGATGCAGACTGCAACACTATACATACAAATGCATATATGTATATGCATATGAATATGTATGTGTGTGTGTGTATATATGTATGTGTGTATATATATGTATGTGTGTATATATATATATATATTATATATATTTGTATGGATGGAGAAAGAGAGAGAGGGAGAGAAAGCTTGAATAATACAGGAATTTGATTCTTCTGACCTTACCTATCTGTTATGTGCATTTGGTTTTTCTTTCTTTTTCAAGGTGGGGGAGGGTGGAAAGAATGAACAAGAGAAACAATGGTTTTTTATTTTAAAAAAGGAAAATTACATTTGAAAAGAGAAAATGCCGTACTTAGCAATTTCAAAAAGCTCTTTTTGAGTTGATGGCACAAATCCAGTCAACAAATCAACTATACCAAAAAAGTGTAATTCAAAAAAATGTATCATTTGTTGTAACTACCATGAAAAAAATTTGTTCTTTAATATGTGCCAAAAAGTTAAAAAGGTTTCAGGACTATCATATGATAATGTGTGTTGTTCTTTACCATGATAAGAATCAATCGAGAAAATATACAACTGTCATGAATATTCCTAAGGTCAGACATCAAACACCACCATGATCGAAGTGACTTAAGAAAGCTATTGAAGCTCTGCAAAAAGGCATTGGGCGATTATATCAATATCTAACCAGTCTGCACAGTAGAAAACTTGAACGCTATAGCACTCAATTAAAGGCAACCAAGAAGAAGTATACGGAAAGGAATAAAAAATCAAAAGTATGTTAGCGTTTCTAGATTTCCTCAAGCAAAAAATAAAAGCAAACATCAGATTAAAACAATATAAGGAGTTGAAGCATAATGAAAAATAACAAACAAAATGAATAGTTCTATATGAAGCAAAAATTTTTCTACAAAGATCTGAGAAGTGAAGAAGAAGAAGGAGGAGGAGGAGGAGGAGGAAGAGGAGGAGGAGAAAAGAGGGAACCCTTGAAGGAAAAGGATACGGAAATGATGCCTGGTCATTTCTATGCTCTTAAGAAGTCTAATTAAATGAAATAAACAAGACAGATCAAGCAAAAGAAATGAACCCCTTCAATTCTAGGCCAATGACATGTTTACATACTTCATACAAAACATCTATAGCTTATATCATATGCAAAAAATATCTAAATGCTCACAATAAAACACTACAATGGCTGAGGAGAAAAAATAGTGTGCCAAGAAATGCCAAGTATGTAAAGAGCATCTTATTGTTGATTCAGTAATTATTGAATGAGCCACCAAAAGCTTTGTAATCGTTGTAATTCTTTTGATGGTTATCTCAAAAGCTTTTGACCCAGTTCCATATTCATGTCTTATTCATGTCCTACAAATATATTAATAAAAAAATAGCATAGTGAGATTGCTGGAGTATCTGATGTCCATCCAGAAAACTGTTGTCTAATTTCAAAATTCCAAAAATAATGGATATAAAATATGGAATATTTCAGAGAGGAGAGTTTAAGAACCCTTATGGTTCTTCCTGGCCTTAAACCCATTATCATCTATCCTAAACAAAACTGAGTATGTATTCCAAGTTAAAGAAGCAAGTTTTATCATAGCACATTATTAATCACTTGAGTTATAAGGATGTTATCAAGTTATATGGCTCTATTAAAAAATTATACAGCTTCTCCATCTCATGGAATTTTTCTTCAATGATATTGAAATGTCATTTAAACTTAAGTCAATAAACATTTATTAAGTATCTAATATGTGACAAGCATAGCGCTAAGCAAAAGGGATTCAAAGAAAAGATTTTTGTTTTTTAATTAATCCTCACTCTCAAAGAATTCACAGTTTAATAAGAGAAAGCATAGAAACAACTATGTACAAACATACAATATATACAGGATAAATTAGGCAGACTCTCATAAGGAAGGTAGAAAACTTAAGGAGGACTGGGAAAGGCTTTGTGTAGAAGATGGGTCCTCAGCTGAGACTTTGAGGGAAGCCAGGAGAAAGAGATAAGGACAGAGAGAGTTCCAGGCATGGGGGGCAACCTATGACAATGCCTAGAGTTGGGAGATGAGTGACTTGTAAGGAACATTAAGGAAGCCAGTGTCACTGGATCTCAGAATATGTAGAGGGAAGTAAGGTGTAAAAAATTATAAAAGTAAGAAGTGACCAGGTTATGCAAAGTTTTAAAGAGCAAACAGAGGATTTTTATTTGATCCCAGAGGCAATAGGAAGCTACTCAAATTTGTTGAATGAGGAGGTGACATAGTCAGATCTATACTTCAAGAAGATAAATTTACTAGCAGAGAGGAAAATTGACTGGAGTAGAGAGACTTAAGGCGGTGAGACTACCCAGAAAGTTATGGTAGTAGTTCAGGTGTGAGGTGATGGAGACCTCCAAGATAGTGGTGGCAGTATCAGAGGAAAAAATGGAGCATATACCAGACATATTGCAAAGGTAGAAATGTCAACATTTTGTAACTGATTAGACTGGATGAATGCTAAAATTTTAATGTATGCCAAGGAAAGATAGAGACTGAAGGCTTCATGCTTTAATCTAAGCATCAAACTGAACCAATGGAAGAAGGGAATTTAGAAATTCCTTGGTCTCTCCTATGGAAGGTACATCAAGTATAAAGTTTTCCAAGAGAAAGTCATGGCAACACTTGGGTGATCTTTTTAGGCACATCACTTAACCTCTCTTGGTCTCAGGTTCCTGATCTGGAAAATTATTTTGGTGAACTAAACCAGATTGTCTCTGAGGTCCCTTCTAGTTGTATAACTATAATCTGTATGTCAAGAGACATACCAGTGCTCTGAAATCAAAGTTTAATAGGAAAAATATATTTAAGGTAATTAATACTCATGAAATATTATTTGTATCAAAAACTATAAAATTAACTATAACTTATTTGAAAAATGTATTAAGGAAAACTCTTACAATATTAACAAAACACATGGTCCTTTACCCTAAGGCAGCTGTGGAAATATTAAAACTCCCTTACCAAAGGAGAGAAAGAGGATTTTTAGATATTCTTAGAGAATATGATAGATTAAAAACTTAAAGAAATACTCTTAGAACAAATAGACCTTACTTTGCTGAGCAATACTAAGGATCAAAAATGGGTACACACAACTAAATTTATCAAATGTGACCAAATGGTGGCTTACTCTGGGTAAATCTTTATAAAACAGCAAATGCCCAGGAGTAGAATCAAAAGGCCTTCCATGGATGACAGCTACAAGAACTCAACTAACAATATATTGAACAAGAAGTGTCAACAAATGACTGAATAATGTGGATTTGTTTATATAAAGAAGAGGCTTATGTTAACTCAGAACCAAGTCATCATCAACAAAAACTACAGACAAGTTAACCTTAAGGAGGCCAGATTTATTGGTCAATGCTAACAAGACTATGCAAGGAAACAATAGAAATTATGCAACACATCATAGCAGGTTGCAAAACTGTAGCACCTACCTAACATTTAGCAAGACATTATTTAGGAGTTGGGGTTAGACATCAGAAGCTAGCCTCACTACCTTCCATGACCTAATAAATGACAAGTCTTTGCACTATAACTGCAGACCTCCAGATATCTTATAGAATTAAACAAATGTGCTTGACTGGAACCAGACTATTATCACAACTAGAACTATCACCCATCATCTCTTGAACATAACGTTAATTCATAAAAATTTTATGACAGCTTTTTAAAAAGCTGTCACCATACCAGATTCTCATAATCTCCAAGGTACATGGTGGGGGGACTATGGGGGAAACTTTCACAACAAAGAGACCTAGAAGCCAAATTTGTGTGATAGCAGTACTAGGTACATATTATCCCAATGGTTCTGTTTCCTACTGGAATGATCTTTAAGATTATTTTTGGCACAGGCTGAGCCAAGAAGGTGGGGTGAGAGCAACTATTCACCTAGGCTCTAAGAAAAACTTCTTCAGATACATCTAAAAAGAGAATGTGAATGGATTTTGGAGGGGCAGAATCCAATAGGAGACAGACTGTGGCAGATTCACAGCCCAGGACAGATTGGAAGATTGACAGGGAGGATCTGTTACATGGGGTTGGAGGACCACACAATACACAGGCTGTACCAGCAAGTTCCCCACCATAACAGGGCTGAGCAGGAAGCCCCAGGTGATCTGAAGCTGTAGACTCACTGTGGATTCTTAAACATATCAGCTCAGGATGGGAGTCCAGTGGAAGTGAGGGAGAGGGAAGGACCGAACCCCAGATAATTGTAGCAGCTGTTCCTGAGACTATCAGCCAGCAGATTAAATGACTGTAAGTCACCTACTTAAATTTCCAGGAGCCAAGATGGTGGAGTAATCGGTAATTGCTATCTCCCTCCCCTTGTTGACCTTGAAGAGCCAAGAGAATATTTCCCCAGGAAAAATCTCGGAACAGTGGGATCAATCAAAGGGGTAAACAGTCTCTTAGCCCATGAAGCTAGGAAAATCACTAAGGAGGGTCCCTCTTGCTGTAGCTGAAGGGGACCAGTGCAGGACCAGAGCTGTCACAGACATCCCCACCTCAGCAAACCAGAAGAAGATCCTGAGCCTCAGGGAGGTAAAGCCTGCAATTGCCAACAGCAGGACCCCAGGAATGCCTCAGCACCCCAGATGAATTGAGAAGACACCAGTTCAGATGCGTTCACCAACTGCTGAGCTTGCCTATGCTCTAACTCAGTAAGAAGAGACCTCTTGTGGACAGACCACAATTCCCCCAAACTTAATGAGCTAGCTCCAGGGAAACTCTGGGAAAACTCAGAAAGACTTCACTTGGCCTCTGCTTTCCAACACCAGCTCAGCACCAGGTAAGCTGAAGCATTTTAGCTTCTAACTGAAAGAAACAGAGTCCACAACACACAAAACCTCAAGTTCTAGGCACAAGAACTGTGGGACAAAACTTCCTGTGCCCAAGAAGCAGAGATCTACTTTAAAAGTCAGGAAAAGGGTGATTATCAAGAGTAAGAAACAAAACAGAAAAGATCATAGAATCTTTCTATGAGGACAAGGACCAAAACATGAATACTGAAGAGGTCAGCGCTGGGACTGTACTCCCATCTGAAACTTCAGAAGGGAATATCAACTGGTCTCAAGTACAAAGAGCATTCTTGGAAGAGCTCAGGAAGGATTTTAAAAGCCAAAGTAGAGAAATACAAGGGAAAAGTGGCTAATAATTTTGAAAATATGAAAAAAGAAATCACAGAAGAATTTAAAAGGAAAATTGGACAAATGGAAAAGGAAGTACAAAACCTAACTGGAGAAAGGAACAATTGGACAGATAGAAAAGGAGATGCAAAAGTTAATTGAAGAGAACAATTTGATAAAAATTAGAATCAGGCAAGTAGAAGCTAATGACTCTATGAGACATCAAGAATCAGTCAAACAGAATCTAAAGAATGAAAAGATAGAAGTAAATGTAAAATATCTAATTGGAAAAACAACTGACCTGGAATATAGATCCAGGAGAGAAAAATCTAAGGATTATTGGTCTACCAGAAAGCCAAGATGAAAAAAAGAACCTGGATGATATCTTCCAAGAAATCATCAAGGAAAACTTCCCAGCAGTCCTAGATCCAGAAGGCAAAATAGTCATCAAAAGAATCCACTGCTCACCTCCTGAAAGAGATCCCCAACTGAAAACACCAACAAATGTCATTGTCAAATTCCAGAACCATCAAGTGAAGGAAAAAATATTGCAGGGAGCCAGAAGGAAACAATTCAAATATTGAGGAGCTACAGTCAGGATCACACAGGATCTTGCAGCTTCTACTTTAAAAGATCGAAGGGATTGGAATATGATATTCCATAAGGCAAAGAAGCTGAGACTACAACCAAGGCTCAATTACCCAACAAAGTTGAGCATAACATTTCAGGCAAGGAGAAGGACATTCAATGAAGTAAGGGATTTCCAGACCTTCCTGATGAAAAGGTGAGAGCTCAATAGAAAATTTGATCTTCAAACACAGGTCTCAAGAGAGGCATAAAAAGGTAAACAGGGGGAAAAAAACTTGTTATTCAATATGGACAAACTGTTTACATCCCTATAAGGGAAGATGACATTTGTTAATCTTGAGAACTGTATACTGATTTTGATATATAAAAGGGATGTACATAGATAGAAGGAGCAGGTATAAAATAAATGATGTCATCATAAAAACATGATTTAAGGGTATGAAGGGATTGTAATGGGAGATGTGAAAAGGAGGAGGCAGATAAAGGTAAATTACATCACAGGAAGAGGAACAAAAACATATTGCAGTAGAGGGAAAGAGGGGAGGGAGATGAACATTGTTTGAGAGTTACTCTCATCTGATTGGGTTCAAGGACGGAAAAATAAACTCAGTTAAGTGTAGAAATATAACTAGCTCTATAGGCAGTAGGAGGAGAAGGGGGGGAAAAAGAGGGGAGGCTAAAAGGGAGGGAAGAAGTAGTAATGGAAAGGGGGATTAAAAGGGAGGGGGGCTGAAAGAAGGGAGGAAAGACTGAAGGAGGCAGTGGTCAAAAATTTAAACTCTTGTGGAGGGGAAGGGAGAAGGGAGAGCTAAAAGCATAAATGGAGGGAAAGGGGATGTAGGGAAAGACACAGATAGTAATCATAATTGTGAACGTGAATGGGATGAACTCTCCCATTAAACAGAGACAGATAGCAGAATGGATTAAAAACCATAATCCAACAATATGTTGTTTACAAGAAACACATTTGAAAAGTGAACATACACACAGGGTAAAGGTAAAAGGTTGGAGCAGAATATATTGTGCTTCAGCTGATATAAAAAAAGCAGGGATAGCAATCCTAGTCTCAGATAAAGCAAAAGCAGAAATAGATCTTATCAAAAGAGATAAGGAAAGAAACTATATCCTACTGAAAGGGACCATAGACAACGAAGCAATTTCATTACTAAACATATATGCTCCAAATGGTATAGCATCCAGATTCTTAGAGGAGAAGTTAAGGGAGTTACAGGAAGAAATAAAGAGCAAAACTGTACTAGTGGGAGACCTCAACCTCCCCCTCTCTGAACTTGATAAATCTAACCTCAAAATAACCAAGGAAGAAGTTAAGGAAGTGAATAACACTCTGGATAGGGTAGATATGATAGATCTTTTGAGAAAATTGAATGTGAATAGAAAGGAATATACCTTTTTCTCAGTGGTACATGGCACATACACAAAAATTGATCATGTACTAGGCCACAAAAACCTCACAATCCAGTGCAGAAAGGCAGAGATAGTCAATGCATCCTTCTCAGATCATAATGCAATAAAAATTATATGTAATAAAAGGCCATGGAAAGATAGACCAAAAAGTAATTGGAAACTAAATAATCTAGTCCTAAAGAATGAGTGGGTTAAACAACAATCATAGAAACAATCAACTTCATTCAAGAGAATGACAATAATGAGACAACCTACTAAATCTTATGGGGTACTGCAAAAGCAGTTCTTAGGGGAAGTTTTATATCTTTGAATGCCTAGATGAATAAAATAGGAAAAGTGGAGATCAATGAATTGGACATGCAGCTGAAAAAACTAGAAAAAGAACAAATTTAAAATCCTCAAGCAAATACCAATTAGAAATACTGAAAACCAAAGGAGAGATTAGTAAAACTGGAATAAAGAAAACTATTGAACTAATAAATAAAACTAAGAGTTGGTTTTATGAAAAAAACCAATAAAATTGATAAACTTGTGGTCAATTTAATTTTTTAAAAAAAGAAATAGTGAAGCCAAATTAACAATATCAAAAATGAAAAGGGTGAACTAACCTCCAATGAGGAGGAAATTAAAACAATAATTAGAAATTACTTTGCCCAACTGTATGCCTGTAAATTCAACAATCTAAATGAGATGGATGATTTTTGAGAAAAATATAAATTGCCCAGACTAACAGAAGAGGAAATTGAATACTTAAGTAACCCCATATCAGAAAAAGAAATTGAACAAACCATCAACGAACTCCCCAGGAAAAAATCTCCAGGGGAAGATGGATTTACAAGTGAATTCTATCCAACATTTAAAGAACAGCTAATTCCAGTACTATATAGACTATTTGAGAAAATTGAGGAAGAAGGAGTCCTACCAAATTCTTTTTATGATGCAAATACGGTTCTGATACCTAAACCAGGAAGAGCCAAAACAGAGAAAGAAAATTATACATCCATTTCTCTAATGAATATAGACGCAAAAATTTTAAATAAAATTTTAGCAAAAAGAATAAAGCAACTTATCATGAGAATAAAAATTATGGTCAGGTAGGATTCTTACCAGGAATGCAGGGCTGGCTCAATATTAGGAAAACTATTAGCATTATCGATCCTATCAACAACAAAACTAACAGAAACCACATGATTAGCTCAATAGATGCAGAAAAAGCTTTTGACAAAATACAACACCCAATCCTATTGAAAACACTGGAGAGCATAGGAATAAATGAAACTTTCCATAAAATAATAAGCATTATCTAACTAAAACCATCAGCAAGCATTATATGCAATGGGGACAAGCTAGATGCATTTCCCTTAAGATCAGGGGTGAAACAAGGATGTCCATTATCACTGCTGTTGTTTAATATGGTATTAGAAATGCTAGCTGTAGCAATAAGAGAAGAAAAAGAAATTGAAGGAATTAGAATAGGCAAAGAAGAAACTAAGTTATCACTCTTTGCAGATGATATGATGATATACTTAGAGAATCTCAGAGAATCAAATAAAAAACTACTTGAAATAATAAACAACTTTGGCAAAGTTGCAGGTTACAATATAAACCCACAGAAATGATCTGCATTTCTAAATATTACTAACAAAGCCCAACAAGAGATAGAAAGAGAAACCTCATTTAAAGCCAGGGTAGATGCTATAAAACATTTGGGAGTCTACCTGACAAAACAAACCCAGGAAGTATATGAACACAATTACAAAACACTTTTCACACAAATAAAGTCAGATATGAGTAAGCGGAAAAACATCAGTTGCTCATAGGTAGGCCAAGCTAATATAATAAAAATGACAATTCTACTTAAATTAAATTACTTATTCAGTGCCATACCACTCAAACTACCAGATAATTATTTTCTTTTTTTTATTTTTAAGTAATTAATTTATTTAAGTTTTCAACATTTATTTCCACAAAATTTTGAGTTCTAAATTTTCTCCCCATCTCTCCCTTGTCCCCCTCCCAAAATGCTGTGCACTCTTATTGCCCTTCCACCAATGTGCCCTCCCTTCTAACATGCCTCCCTTCCTTTATCTCGATCTCCTCTCTTGTCCTATAGAGCAAGATAAATTTCTATGCCCCATTATCTCTATTTCTTATTTCCTACTTGTATGCAAAAACAATTTTCAGCATTTGCTCCTAAAACTTTGAGTTCCAACTTCTTTTCCTTCCTCCCTCCCCACCCATCCCCACTGAGAAGGCAAGCAATTCAATATAGGCTATATGTGTGTACTTTTGCAAATGACTTCCATAATAGTCATGTTGTATAACACTAACTATATTTCCCTCCATCCTGTCCTGCCCCCATTTCTTCTATTCTCTCTTTTGACCTTGTGCCTCCCCAAAAGTGTTTACTTCTAATTTCTCCCTCTTTGCATTTGCCCTCCCTTCCATCATCCCCCCGACCCTGCTTATTCCCTTCTCCCTTACTTTCCTGTAGTGTAAGATAGATTTTCACACCAAATTGAGTGTGCATGTTATTTCTTCCTTGAGCTAAATGTGATGAGAGTAAGCTTCACTTTTTCCATCTCACTTATCCCCTTTTCCCCTCCATTGGAAAAACTTTTTCTTGTCTCTTCTATGAGAGATAATTTCCCCCATTCCATTTCTCCCTTGCTCCTCCCAATATATTCCTCTCTCACCCCTTAATTTTTTAGATATGATCCCTTCCTATTCAACTCACCCTGTGCTCTCTGTCTCTCTCTCTTTATGTGTGTGTGTGTGTGTGTGTGTGTGTGTGTATAATCCCTCCAGCTACCCAGATAGTGAGAAAAGTTTCAAGAGTTACAAATATTATCTTTCTATGTAGGAATGTAAACACTTCAGCTTCAGTATGTCCCTTATGATTTCTCTTTCTTGTTTACCTTTTCATGCTTCTCTTGATTCTTGTGTTTGAAAGTCAAATTTTCTTTTCAGCTCTGGTATTTTTTATCAAGAATGCTTGAAAGTCCTCTATTTCATTGAATGACCTTTTTTCCCCCTGAAGTATTATATTCAGTTTTGCTGGGTAGGTGACTCTTGGTTTTAATCCTAGTTCCTTTGACCTCTGGAATATAATATTTCAAGCCCTTCAATCCCTTAATGTAGCAGCTGCTAGATCTTATGTTATCCTAATTGTATTTCCACAATACTTGAATTGTTTCTTTCTGGCTGCTTGCAATATTTTCTCCTTGACCTAGGAATTCTGGAATTTGACTACAATATTACTAGGAGTTTCTCTTTTTGGTTCTCTTTCAGGAAGTGATCAATGGATTCTTTCAATATTCATTTTGCCCTCTGGTTCTAGAATACCAGGGCGGTTTTCCTTGATAATTTCATGAAAGATGATGTCCAGGCTCTTTTTTTGATCATGGCTTTCAGGTAGACCCATAATTTTTAAATTGTCTCTCTTGGATCCTATTTTCCAGGTCAGTTGTTTTTCCAATGAGATATTTCATATTATCTTCCATTTTTTCATTCTTTTGGTTTTGTTTTGTAATTTCTTGGTTTCTCATAAAGTCATTAGCTTCCATCTGTTCCATTCTAATTTTTAAAGAACTGTTTTCTCCAGTCAGCTTTTGAACCTCCTTTTCCATTTGGTTAATTGGTTAATTGGTTAATTCTGCTTTTTAAAGCATTCTTCTCCTCATTGGCTCTTTGGACCTCTTTTGTCAACTGAGTTAGTTTATTTTAAAGGTGTTATTTTCTTCAGCAATTTTTTGGGTCTCTTTTAGCAAGCTGTTGACTCGCTTTTCATGATTTTCTTGCATTGCTCTCATTTCTCTTCTCAATTTTTCCTCCCTCTCTCTTCTTGATTTTCAAAGTCCTTTTTGAGCTCCAAAAATATGCATACCCGTGGACCCAGTAATATTGCTTCTGGGACTCTATTCCAAAGAGGTCATAGAAATGGAAAAGGGTCCCACATGTACAAAAATATTTATGGCAGCTCTCCTGGTGGTGGCCAAAAACTGGAAATCAAGGGGATGCCCATCAACTGAGGAATAGTTGAACAAGTTGTGGTATATGAATGTAATTGAATACTATTGTGCTATAAGAAATGATGAACAGAAAGTCATCAGAGAGGCCTAGGAGGACTTATATGAACTGATTCTGGGTGAAAGGAGCAGAACCAGGAGAATTTTGTACATAGCTACAACCACAGCGTTCGAGTAGTTTTTCTGGTAGACTTAATACTTCATTGCACTACAAGGACTTAAAAAAATCCCAATGGACTCGAGGCAAAACACCTTCCACATCCAGCAAAAAAAACTATGGAATTGGATCACAGAATGAAGCAGATCATTTTCTTTAATTATGCTTTGTTTTGTTTTATGGTTTCTTCCATTCCTTTTAATTCTTCTGTGCAACGTGACTTAGGTAAAAATGTATTTAATACGAATGTATGTGTAGAACCTATATAAGACTGTACATTGTCTCAGGGTGGGAGTGGGGAGAAAGGTGGGAATGATTGGGAGGGAGGGGAAAAAATCTAAAATATATGGAAGTGATTGTAGAACACTGAAAACAAATAAAATAATTTAATTTAAAAAAAGAAAATTTTAAAAAGATTATTTTTAACAGCCTAGAAAAAAATGAGCTTACATTCTAATACTTTAAATCAATTATGAAAACAGTTATTTTATCCATGCAAGCACTAATTTACAGAACACTAAATGTAAAAGAAGAACAAGATAATTACTTGTCCCAGAATCATTTCTATCTGGACTCCTAAAAAGATAAGAATGACCTAATAAAAACATTTTTCAAAATAATAATAATAGATAGATAATAAATATAGATATAGATTACCTTTATAACATCTCTCCCATATGCCCTTTACAGAGCTGCCACCCTGGTGAACCCTTTATTACTTCATGCCTGAACTATTATTAACCTGACAATTAGTTTCTCTGACATAAATCTCTCTGCTCCAGTCCACCTTCACTCAAAACTATCAAAGTAATCTTCCTAATGTGTAGATCCAACCATATCACCTCCCCGCTTAATATACTCCAGTGGCACCTTATCACCTTCAGGATCAAATATAAAATCCTATGTTTAGCATTCAAAGTCCTTCATAATCTAGTTCCCCCTTCCCTAACTTATTAGTCTTCTTACACCTTACACCGTCCACATACTCTTTGATCCAGTGATCCTTGACCTCCTGGCTCTTCCTCCCAGGTAGACAAGGCACTCTATCTTCTGACCATAGGCATGTTCACTGGCTGGATCTCATGAATGGAATTCTGTCTTTAGTCTTTACTTCGTGGCTTCCCTGACTTCCTTCAAGTGCAAGCTAAAATCCAACCTTTTACAGGAAGCTTTGTCTTGATCTCAGATTCTAGTGCCTTTCCTCTTGATTATTTCCTATTTATCCTGTACATAATTTGTTTGCACATAGTTTGACTCCTCATTAGATGGTGAACACCTCAAGGGCATGAACTACCTTTTACCTTTTTTTTAACTTTTAGCATAGTGCTTGGCACGTAGTTGGTACTAAATAAATGTTTATTGACTAACTCATTTATATCATTTTCACATACATTTGATCCTCACAACAACCCTTTGAGACAGATAGCATAAGCATATTTATCCAGTTAGTACAAAATAGGAAACTGAAATTGAGAGCCTAAATTATTCACCAGTCACCTAGTTAGTAAGTAGCAGACCTCATCTTCAAATTCAGGTCCTCTGATTCCAAGTTCAATTCTTTTGTCCTAATACTTTTTGATCTTTGCCTATCACATATCTATGCCTACTCTGGAACTGACTAATATGGCCCAACAGGAGGCCTTGCAGAAGGAAAGATTGAAATTGTGTCTAAAAGTTTTCTTTCCTTGGGTGGTGGACAACAGCAGAGACAGGGGTAGAATCAGCCCTTGGAGTTTCCCCTAGTCAGCTGGCATAGCAGGTTGCCAGTCTGAGTTGTGGCAGTCTGGGAAGGCTTCATATTCAAAAATAACTTCCATTCAGTGGCACAATCCTTAACATTCCATTATTAGAAACATGTTCCTTTGAGTTAAACAGTGTCTTTTCCAATTATCTTTTCTTTTGAGAGGAATAAAGTCACTAACAATTTCATATGAATGAGTTTATCAGATCACTTCCTCCCTGACAGAAGAGACTTAGGGTAGCATGAGAAGAGGAGTAGAAGGGGAAGCACGGGCAGAAACCTTGAAGATAAGCTTTGCCTGGTTCAGAATTGTTCTTAGGAATCAACTATTTTTCTCTGGATTTCTCTTTTCTTTTAATGACTGTCCATTCCTGTCTGACTCCTTCTCTTTCCTTATGTCAGATCCTTCTTGGTGCCCAGGCTTTGCCATTTAAATTGACTTGATTGTTTAGACAGAGACAGGGATTGCATTGTCTCCAGTCTGTCAAATTGAGAACCCCATACACATACACGCACATGCACACACACGTACACACATGTACAGGACTATATGGAACTATACTTGCCTGGGGAAATATAAATTTTGTTTTGCTACCACTGTGTTTTCAGATGGTTATTTTGGAACTTTTGAAAGGAATCTCAGACCTGCAGTGGAAAATACACTTAGCCCTCTTGACTTGTGACCTGCATGTTCCAGGAGATTGAGGATCACCTGAAGGTTCCTCAGAGGCTGCCTGTGGGCTACATTTTGAAAACCATAGTTCTACATGGCTTTGCTTTCTTTCCCCTTCTCCTAGCTTCATTTTCCCACCCTAAACCCTCTTAGGACTCTGAATACTAATCTATATGCTTTGCAAACCCTGACACACACATAGACAATGCCTTATGGCACATGCAGAAACATCTCACCTGTTGCTTTTCCTAAGGATCAGTTAGCTGAAATTAGGATGAGGAAGTCCTACTTCTAAGCCCTCACAGCATAAAATATAAGGGAAAGAGCATGAGAGTTGGAGTTAGAGGAGATGTGTTCAGTCATTTCAGTCAAATCTGACTCTTTGTAATCCTATTTGGGGTTTTCTTGGCAGACATACTATAATGGCTTGCTATTTCCTTCTCCAGCTCATTTTACAGATGAAGAAACTGAGGCAAAAGTGATTAAATGACTTGCCCAGGGTCACACAGAAAGTAATTAAGGCCCAATTTGAACTCAAGAGCATGAGTTTTCCTGATTCCAAGTCCAGTGCTGTAACCGCTGCACTACTTACCTTTCGTTCAGGGTCAAAGGACCTGAATTCAAATCTCAACTCTGCTAACTAATCCCTGTGTGACCTTGGGTGAGTGACTTCCATTTTTTCTGCCTCAGTTTCCTCATCTGTAAAATGAAGGGGTTGGATTAGATGGCCTTTAAGGTCCTTCCCAACTCTCATTTTGTGAGTAGCACAGAAACAAATGAGGTTAGCACCTAATTAACCAGAATAATTAGTTCAAATAAGAAGCCACCAGATGGCTGCTCTTCTCCCCCAGCCCCCATGGCTATACCTCAAGCAAGCTCCTCCCCAGCCTCATCGTATATGCCTTCCACCATCACTTTTTTTCCCTTAATGCCCAAGGCACAGAAATGGCTGGTAATGGCTCTAGGGTAGACTTCAGGACTTTCTGCCACCTGTTCTCCAAAGCTTTCTCTCTAACAGTGTGAATGATTCATGCTTATGGAGAGGGTTGATCTATGTGACCCCTCTAAACTCTAAGCTCCCATGATTCTGTGAGACACCAAGTGGTTGAAGGAAGCTGGTGCCAGGGTGGTCTGTCAGCTTCCCCCACCTCCCAGCTGCTCTTCAGAAGCCAAGCCCAAGCAGTACCTGTACATCCCCTGAGAGAGATTTCCTTCACCTCTCATTAAAGAGGAAGAACAAGAAAGAAGGAGAGGAGAGGAGAGGAGGGAGACCAGGCTGATTAACTAAGATCTCTAATGCCCTTTATGTTTTACACCTATGAGCAAAGCTCAGTTCAGAGACAACAGCTTCCGTATATCAAAGGCCCCTCTGTCTGGGTCTGAACTCCACAGTCCCTTTGTGAATGCCAGGAGACCTCAGCTAGTTTGTCTGAAGTGGTTCCTGCAGCCTCCTTGAAGAGAGAGGAGGGGAAGCCATGACTAGAGGCAAAGACACCAAGGATGGTGTCCTCAGTTCTTTGTTAATAGGAACCACTTCCAAAATTATCTAAAATTATCTTGGATTTGAATGACGCCTTTCAAATGACTGCCACTATCTAAACATTTCTGCCATATTCTACCAGCCTATTCCTTCCTCTTCATCTCCCTCTCTGCACCTTCCTCCCCCCCAAACCAATGAAATTCCTATATTTAATCTACACTTCAAAAACATATGTGATTCCTTTGCATAGCTACTCTCTCCACTAGCACAAATTGCCACCTTTCATGCCTCAGTGGACAGTGCATCAATAACAATTCTTCCTGGTGGTCTCATATTTCGTCTGTCCATGCTTACTTAGGCTGATCCTTGGCCATCAGATCACCAGCCCAACACCAGACCTGTGCCTGAAACGTGTCGTGGTAGGGTCCACATACACCTGAGTTGACATGCCTGTCACTCAAGATGAATGGGACAATAGCAACAGACAAAACTAGTTCATCCATTCTAATGGAGTGTCGCAGCAAAGGAAAATCCAGACAGTCATAATCCAAAGCCCATTTTCTGTTTGTCTTGGGAACTGGAGTACATGAATTCTCATTTCTGGTCAATTTGCCTTCCAGATTAAGTTTCTCTTTTGGCCAGGAATATTATTTTGTTGATGTAGGAAATTCCTGGTGAGAAATACAGATCAGCAAATACACTGTACTTTTTCAGCTTCAGAGAACTGCCTAGGGCTACTAAGATAGAGTTTAAAGTGCTTGCCAAGGACATAACTGGTAAGTGCCAAAGCTGGAACCTAAGCTCAGGCTTTTTCTCCACCATGTTATACCTTGTCTTTGGTTCATCTTACGCTATTACACTGAGCTTCCCCTCCTTCCTTTCTGCACTGGTTGCTCTGTCTGGTTTCAGCTCCTTAGACCATGATACCCCTCCCAGATTAAGCTCATCAGTTCTAACCTCATCTTCATGCTGCTCATTCTAAGTTTGACTGATGCCCCTGCCCCACCAGGCTAGTCTCCTCTCAGCCTAAAGGACTGGAGGGTGGCATACCAAACTCCTCTCAGTGCCTTCCTTTTAGAGGGCAGAAACGGAACTTTTTGGCTCACTCCACTCTACATCTGCTTCTCGTCCTCTTTCCTCCTTCTTTCTTGTTCTTCCTCTTTAATGAGAGGTGAAGGAAATCTCTCAGTACCAAACAGGTACTGCTTGGACTTGGCTTCTGAAGAGCAGCTGGGAGTTAGGCAGAGCTGGCAGACCACCCTGGCATCAGCTTCTTCCATATAGCAAGATGCACCCATGCTGGCTACTCCCTGGTCCCCCACCCCCACCCCACACACATACACTACTTTCTTGTCTCGTTTTGTCTATTGTCTCTCCCAGTAGATTAGAAGCTCCTTAAGGACAGGGACTGTCTTTTTATTAATTTTATCTCCAATGTTTAACACAGTGCCTGGCACATAGTAGGGGTATTTATCTACTTTTTTACCAGGTTGGATTGAAGTGTGCCTTCCCTAACCACACAGCACTAGGTAAAAGGAGAGAGGTGATTCGGAAATGTGGCAGGGAAAGGAAGGAGAAGTCAGGCAAACTGGAATTTTAAATTTTCTAGAAATTATCCAATCAATCCACACACACTTGTGCAGTAACTACTGTGTGCAGAGTGTGTCACCATTAGAATCTACCGTGTCCTATTAGATGTCAGATCCTTGAGGACAGGGACTGTTTTTTGCCATTCTGTGTATCCACGGTGCTTGGCATAATGCTGGCACGTAGAAGGCATGTAATAAAAGTTTGTTGACTGACAGGCTGACTGACTGACTTCAGAGCCCTGTGTTTGGTGCTAGACAGATTTTTTTTTTTAATTGAGATGAGATATGATCCCAGGTTAACAAAGATCTTTACATCTAGCAATGAATAAGACAAGAGCCCAGACAGCTATAACAAAATATTTATTATATGATAACTGCATTAGAGAATTCTTTAAAAAGTATGTAAAATATGAAACGAGGGGTCACTACTAACCAGAGGGACTAGAAGAGGCCTCCTGGAGGAATTAATATTTGAGCTAGGTTTTAAAGGAGGAGTAGCAATTCAAGAACTAAAATAACGAAGTGTAAAAGGAAGGTAGAGCATTGCAGGCAAAGGGATTTGCTCCTTTGCTTCACAATTAAAGGCATGGAAACCTGAATGCATATTTAAGGGGCAGAGAGAAAACTTGAAAAGCAAAGAAGCACCAAGTTGTGGAGGGTCCTGAATGGTAAACTAAGAAGTCTAAACTTCATTTAGGTAATAGGGAGCAACCAGTCTCTTTTTTTTTCCTAGAAGAGTGACATCACCAGGACTACACACAAAAAAAATTATTCCAACAGTATGATGAAGAGTGGGTTGAATGGAGGAAGTGGAGATAGCAGGAACTGTAAAAGTATACCAAGGGAACAATCTATACATGGAATAATTGAGATCTATCTTTATTTATAAGTTAACTTAATTGGCATTTCTTTTATCAAGCAGGTCTAGATATTTCACACTATCTTCTCAGTTCCCTCCTGGGGTACAGTGGAGATTACAGAAAGGTAGATATAAGGAAGAGCTTTATAACAATTGGACCTGTCCAACAATTGAATAAGCTACCTTGGGAGGCATTTCTCAAGGGAAATGGCTTTTGAATTATCTACTCCTTAAAGTTATCTGTTTTCCTGCATTATCAAGTACAATTGTTTTGTCTTTTGCTTGTGGCCCACTGACCTTGAGAGACAGGCTCATCATCTTTTTTTAAAAATATTTTTCTAATTTATTATTTACTTATTTTAAACATTCATTTAAAAATGTTTTGGTTTCAAATTTTCTCCCTCTTTCTGCCCCCCTTCCCCACACATTGAGAAGGCAGGAAATATGATATCAAGTATACATGTGACATCATGCAAAATATATTTCATTATTAGCAATGTTGCAAAAAAAGCAAGAAACATAAGGAAAATGAAAAAATATGCATCCATTTGCACTGAGAGTTCATTAGTTGTCTCTCTGGAGGTGAGTAGCATTTTTTATCATAAGTCCTTTGGAATTGTCTTGCTAAGAATATCCAAGTCATTCGCAGTTGCTCATCACACTATTGCTGCTACTATGCACAATATTCTCCTGGTTCTTTTCACTTTACTTTGCATCAGTTCATATAAGTCTTCTCAGGTTTTTCTGAAACCATCCTCATCATTTCTTATAGTACAACAGTATTCCATGTGTACCACAACTCATTCAGTCATTCCCCACAGAAAGAGGCTCAGCATCAGCTCTCATCATCACTGGAAGCATTAGAATGGACTACCTGTCTGGAATATTGTTAATTCAGATTGTTAAGTGCTCTTGAAGAAGAACAGGAGGGCTCCATGGTAGAAGCTTCTAATGGAGAAAGGATATGGTATCATTCCAATAAGGCTCACCTCAAGGAGTAGGAGGTTTTACATGATATACTGAGAATAACTATAAGTGGGTGGCAGTTATGAAGTTCATCTCTGCATTAACCCAAGACAGATGGCATGCAAAAGACTTGTGACCCTTAATTACCTTAAAATTGCCCCAACTCATGACGGACATCAGATGCTATGCTGGCAATATTGGCACTGGTTCTGTGGCCCTGCTATTCCTGATGCTTTCTTTCAAATATAAGCCTGATCTCACTCTTTTTAATAGAATGCATCATGTATCTACTATAAAAATATAGGAATGTCAGTGACTCCTCCAAATATAGATCAGTTGTGAATGTATGTGATTTATAGACAGAATTCACATCTTATTTCACACACACACACAAATTTTCAAGGGATGAAAACTATAAATGCATGCAACTCTGATAGGCAATATGTGTCTGAATTTGGAACACAGATTATCCCATTCTTTATTTTGGCTACATTGCAGAACAAGTCATTCCACTTGACCAACAAAGATACCCATGACACATTTTCCACCATGACAAAAGGATAGAGATCAAAGACCAAGGACTAGCTGCAGGTCTCAATGTTGTACCACATCTCTTAATCTCAACTGTTCTTTCCCAGCATTCATGCCACTGATTTTTTTTCCCAAATACTCTCTTACTACTGTCATATGTGGGCAACCTAGGATTAGTGTCCCTACTCTGACTTAGTTTTTCAATATAACTATACAAGATAGATAGATTTTGGTTCACTCATCACAGAAGATACATGATATGTAAAATATTCATAGGAGCCTATGAACAAATAAAAAAAGTATTTAAATAACTCATTAGGTTCTCCTAGAACATATTTGAGAGACTTCTGGGGAGCTGTCCCCATTCACCTTAGTCCTGAACAATCCAACTAACTCATTACAATGATAAGATTGGTGTGGTGTAGATCTTTTGTGTGCAAACATGCACACATACCCACATGCACAGACCTTCTTGTCATGACATGGTCTTAGCAGCAAGGCAATCATCTGTTGAGGACCATCTTCCCTAGTAGTCATGCTATTAAGGAAATATTCTCCTTCAAAGAAGTCAGTGCCCAGTTGTCAAACTCAGTAACTCTTCATCTGTTGGGAAATCCAGTCTGTATGGGAAAACCACTCTCAGGAATTCAAATCACTAACTCTTCATCTGTTGGGAAATCCAGTCTGTATGGGAAAACCACTCTCAGGAATTCAAACCTCTGGTGCTCAGAGAAGGAAAGATAAAGGAAGAAAGAACTTAGGAACTTGAAGCCCATAAACTCTCCTCTTGGGCCACCTGGACAAACACAGGCAACTTGTCATGTGCTTTTCCTGAGAATCACCATTTTCTGCACCTGGAGATGAAGGGAGGAATTCCTTTTATTCCCCTTTCCATTTTACTCTGGCTGAGCTGCATGGGCACGTCCATTAGACCTGATAGGTTACTTGTTGAGGGATGATGCCCTGTCAAGAGATTTGGGTACTTTGGACTAGATTTCTTCTTAAACATTCATGAAATGAAAATACTTTCACATGTAGAAGATAACTGGGTAGGGGAAGGGAAGGGGAGAGGAATAAATAGATAGCATCTACTATGTGCCAGAAACGGTGCTAAGTGCTTTTTACAAATATTATCTCATTTGATCTATATATCAACCCTGTGAGGTCAGTGCTATTATTAATCCCCATTTTACAGTTAGGGAAACTGAGTCAGACAAAGGTTAAATGACTTGCCCAGGATCACACACCTGGGAAGATTCTGAGACTAAATTCAAGGTCAAGTCTTTCTGATTATAGGCCTGATAATCTATTCACTGTACCTCCTGCTACATTTAAAGGGGGTGGGAAAATAGAGGTTAATCTTAAACCAAAATATAGGTTAGGTGCTTTCCACTGGTAAGGGGCTAATGTTGTATGTGTAGGCAGTTTAGAAATATCCTAAGAAGCACCTATTACTTCCCCTGCCTTGGCCCAGCTCCCTCTAGGCTTGGTCTAGGAAAGGCTTGCATTGTAAAAAGATCATCTGCATATGATAATAAATGCATTACAAATATGATTTGGTATTTTTCCAGGACTCAGGAAAATACAAAAAAAATATAGCTTGTGCTTCATTTTCCATTTAGATTTTTATCTCCTTCCCCTTCACATGACACAAAAGGAAATACACTCCAATTATAGTCTAGAATACCTTTCCTCCGAGAAATTGCAATTAAAAAGGCATAGGAATAAACCTCCAAACTGTAGTTCACTGTTCAGGGGAAAAGGTCAGCCATCTCCATGCCTAGTAGCAGAAGTCACTATCCTATTAATGGCTAAATTCATACTTTTACATTTCCTCAGGAAATGGATACTCCTAGAAGCCTTTGGCAGAGTAGAGTTACACCATTTGTTGCCCCAATATCACAGTCACAGGGGGTAGAATATACTCTCACCACACACAGAGGGCCTGGTTACATTTATCATAGTATATGGGAGCCATCTTGATCTTTCCCCAGAGATGGCTATTTGCTATCTCCCCATCACCTCTCAACTTGGAATCTCCACTGAATACCTTGCTGTCTTCACCTTGGTTGTGTTATACAAGGTCTTTCTGTTGACTCTAGCAAATTGATGACTGTAGCCTCTTGCGGGGGAGGAAGAGGAGAAAGAGAGACAGACAGAGACAGAGATTGAGACACAGAGACATAGAAAAATAGAGACAGAGAGACAGAGACAGACAGAGACAGAGAAACAGAGATTATTAATGTAAGTACACAGGCTACAGTTATATTAGTATGCCTCCTCTAACCACAAAATTATCCTTATCTGGCAGAACTTACAGTGTAAACTAGGCATAATCTTACTCTCTGCCTGTTATGTAGTGTCCAAATGGCAATATCTTTGTCCTATAGGTACCAAAACGTTATCCAGAAGAACCTCAAAATCACTGCGATGCTCTACCACTATTAAGGCAGCCAAGTGGATAGAGTGCCAGACTCATTTTCCTGAGTTCAAATTTGGCTTAGACATTTATTAGCTGTAACTTTGGGCAAGTCACTTAACCCTGTTTGCCTCAGTTTCCTCATTTATAAATGAGCTGGAGAAAGAAATGGCAAACTATAAGAAAACACCAAATGGGTCACAATGAATCAACATAACTAAAACAACCGAGCAGTAACAACAAAAAAATAGGATGGTCTTCCTAAAAAAGAAGAGAGCTGGACTCTCAGAATAGAGCATAGTGGCTTGTCCCCAAAGGACTGGTGATTATGAATGGCTGGTGAGAACTCATCTAATAAGGGCCAGAGGATGGTTAAGCAAGTAGTAATGGATGGTGACTCCCTATTGAAAGAGACTGAGGCTTTTTGGGGGGAAGGGGTCATAGAACGGTCTGCTGTCATCCCAGATCATGACGCTCTCCCAAGACTTACCAGACCATAGATCTATTTATGATGACTGGTGTATAGACAAATGATGTTACCATAAGAAATCTAGCATTCCCAAAGATTAGAAATTCTTGAGTAAGAGACTAAAATCCTTGGGGTTATGGATGGTGATTTTAATCATTGATCAAAAAGAAAGCAAGAGCTTCAGAAAGGAAAGGCAAATTTAGTAAGTGAATAGTGACTTAAGAAGATGCTATCTGAGAAATACTAAATACTAGAAGGACAGACTTTTGTTCAGAAAAAGAGAATACTTAACAGAAACTGGTAAAAATCTATTTACCAGGAATCTTACAAGTTTAATCTTATACAGAAAGGAAGGAGAAAAAAAAACAACTGACCATAAGATATATGAAGAAGTATGCTAATAGAGATACTCAGAAATTCACAGGAGACAAAATCCAAGAAGGAAGATAACAATGACACCCATATCATAGCTACCTATTAATAAATGCATCAATTATGGGTAGCAAGCAAGGTGACCAAATTTGATTTCATAGATATTGTGGATAGTTATTAGTATAAGATCCATAACTGGAACATGACCCTGGATGTTATTCAAAAGTAAAAATATGAGAAGAGAGACAAGTACCATTATAAATAGTCAAATATTCAAATGAATCTTTGCTGCATTGATTCAAAAGTTCCCTCCCACAGTATAGGTAAGCTATCTATGCCTGCCATTCTTCTGTGACTCTTCTCCATGACTTCCCTTAAGTTTGCCCCAGAAAGTTCATCCATAGTTCTGCAGGCCTTCTTTGATTCCTCCTGACCTCATGAGAGTCCCAGTAAAACATTCTGCTTATTCCTTCTCATTCTTGTCATGTAGCCAAGCCATCTTTTCCTCCTATCATACAATTCATTCATGTCTTTTACTCCCATTCTTGAGTTCTTCATTGATTATACATTGCTTACTGTTCACACTCATCATATACCTCCCCATAGAGGCAGCTGGTGACCCACTAGATAGACTGCTGGACCTGCAGTAGGGAACGTGAGTTCAAATCTGATCTCAGAGACTAGCTGTGTGACTCTGGGCAAGTTGCTTAACTTCTGTTTGCCTCAGTTTCTTCAGCTGTCAAATGGGAATCATTTACTTTGCAGAGTCAGTTCAAATGAGATATTTGTAAAAATTGTTTAGCACAATGCCTGACATATAGTAGGCATTATTTAAATGCCTATTTCCTTTCCCATTGCTTTCTGTTATTGACTTACACTTTTTCACATACAGTTATATTCCTTGTCTCATTGAGATAACACCTGTAGAAGACTGCCAAATCTAAAGACCTTTTTTCCTTAATTCTCATCTTTCTTGACTTCTCTGCAGTCTTTTATACTGTTGATCTCCCTTTTATACTTGACACTCTCTTCTCTCTAGGTTTTTAAGACACTCTCCTCTCCTGGTTCTCTTCCTACCTGTCTGACCACTCATTCTCTATCACTTTTGCTGAATCTTCATCCCTTCTAGTTGCCTGGACTTGAAACCTAAGTATCATCCTCCTCTCCTCACTCTGTCTCTCTCAATATTCAATCAGTGATCAATTTTGCCATTTTGACCTTCAATATCTCTGTTATATTCCTCCTCCAATTCTCTGACAGGGCAATCACCTTGATGTTGGCTCTCATCATCTCACAGCTGGACTACTACAAGAGCCTCTTGGTTGGTGTCACTGCTTAAAGTTTTTCCCCACTCCAGTTCATTAGTTGTCAAACTGATCTTCCTAAAGCACAGGACTGACTATGTCATCTCTCTTCTCTATTCAATAAACTCCAATAGTTCCTGATTCTCAGCAGGATCAAAAATAAAATCTGTTGTATGGTTTTCAAAGTCCTTCATAACCTGACACCTTACTCTCCTTCATGTACTTTGCAATTCATTGGCACTGTCCTTTTACTATTGTTCACACAAAAATCTCATCTCCCAATTCCAAACATTTTCATTGGTTTTCCCCAATGCTGGAAGTGATCTCCCTCCTCAACTCTACCTCCAAGCTTCTGTGGCTTCCTTCAAATTTCAGTTAAAATCCCACCTTCTATAAAAAAGCCAATTCTTCTTAATATTATTACCTTTCCTCTAAGATCAACCTCAGTTTGTTACACACACACACAACACACTGTTGGTACATGGTTGTTTGCATGTCATCTATCCCACTAGAATGAGCTTTCTGAGAGTAGGGACTGTTTTTTGCATTTCTTCAAATCTCCATTGCTTAACACAGTGCCTGGCACATAGCAGGCATTTAATAAACAGATAGAATTACTGACTGGAACAAAAGATAGGCATAATTTAGTAACTCTTTGGACATACTTCCAGATTGCTGTCTAGAATAAATGGGTCAATTTACAGTACCACAAACGATGCATTTATTAGTAGGTAGCTATGATATAGGTTTCATTGGATGTTGTTTTCCTGTATGTAAGTTCCCCAATATATCATTTTCTATTATTGTCAACTTTGTTAATCTCAAGGGGTGAGACAATCTTGGAATTGCTTTAATTTGCATCTCTCTACTTATTAGTGATTTGAAAATTTTTTTCATATGGCTATAGATAGCTTATATTTTTTCCTTAGAAAAGTCTGTTCATAACCTTTGAAAGTTTATCATTTTGAGGAATAGCTCTTCTTATAAGTTTTAATCTCTTCCTTATCTAGCTTGAATACAAGACCTTAATTTTGGATAAAATTATTATACTTGGTGTCAATGTCATGTCTGTTGTCCATTTCCTGCTCATTTTTTCAATTATTAGTTCAGCAACATGGTTCAGGGTCAGGCTTTTTCAATTGTATGCCCTGTCCTTTTCTCATTGTTATTCTTTCTTCTTCCCACCAGGTTTGACTCTAGTTCTGGCAAGTCAGTGTTCCACCTATACGCATCCATCTGGTTCATAGATAACTGCCATATAAATAAGATATCTTGTCCTGTATGTCAAAATATATCCTCTTGTTCTTTATGGTATTGTTGGATGTTTATAATCTCCATTTCCTACCAATTTTTATCTTGAAGAAAGTAACCATGATATAGAGGTGAAAGTTTGGGAGCCCTCTCATTCCATCTTCTTAAACCACACTTTCCCATATATTTCTCACCAGCATCACCCTTTTTTCCACCTTTTCATTAAAGCTGTCCAGTATCACAGTATATTTTGGTTTCATTTGAAGGGTCTTATCAGTTTCTTCATGGAATTTCTCTACTACTTCAATCTCAACAATCCATGCTAGTGAATAAACTGTAATTACTTTCATTGTCATCTTTTTCCAAATGCTTTGCAATACTTGATGTCCAAATATCCTATAAAAACAATGTTTATTGATGCTTTGGGGTATACCCCAAATGAAACCTATTCTGCCAATTCTTTTCTTTGGCTTTCCACAGAATATTTGTGAGCCAGCTTTCCATTCAGCTGCAACTGCCTTCTTTATTCCAGTTTTCTTCGTAGCCAAAATGCCAAGGTTGATTTGATTCAGCTCCACCAGCAAAATATCTACTCACTGACCAATTAACTTGGATCTCACATTTATGGCAATGACATTTAATTTAAAGTATACAAATAGCCTAAAATCCATCAATTCTTATCATGCTCTACCCCCTTTCTCACCATGCTGACACTGTCACTGCAGAAGCAGAAAGGGGATGAACAGGACCATTTTTGACATTTTTCTTTGTTTTATGGGTTACCATAGACAAAATTGTTCATCACCTGACAGAACCTCCATTAGTAATGTATCTCTGTAGTTAGGTAGGTACATCATCAGAAAACATACTTGGATATTGTCAGGGCCCCTATCTGAAGCTTTGCATGTTAGGAAGATATAGTCATGTTGCAAATTCAGTAACCAAAGAGGATGAGCATGATTGAAGGTATTTGGATGAAGATATTCAGACACAGTTTGTTATATTATTATTATCAGAGTATCCAGTGGGAATAGGTATGTTTGGGAAACAGATCACGAGTCTAGTATAAAGACACAATATAATAATGTTGGAAAAATTTAATCATCTAGACATCTACTAAAGCTCTCAATATATCTACCAGAATTAAAGTAATTAATAATTTGTTGGCTTACCTTAATGATAATTTCATACTTCAACAAGTGAAGGAACCAATGAGGGAACCTTTACTCTGGATCTGATTCACCCAGTTTCTCCAGAATAGTTAGGTCATTGAGTCTCCTCACAATGAGGAAACTGTTTCTGGGTTGGAAATAATGACAATCTTGTGAGAAAGTTAACATTCCATCTTAGAATTTCTGATAGAAAAGAGAATAACCAGATTATAGTTTTATATATACCTTAGTTTTAGAGAGATTAAATTTCAGTGGTTCAGAAGAAAGATTTATGATCATAAGGACTAAAATTCTAGAGACATAGTCAGCCCAAGGAATGGGAAACATCTAAGAATGAAATTATGAAGACAAAAAGAGGAACAATTATGATGTAATAAAAATGTTGAAATTGTCTAAGGATACTGATATGGATATGGATGAAAATACCAATTAAGAGAGGGGGAGAAAGAAGTGGGGGAGAGAGAGGAGAGAAAGAGAGAGACTGAGAGAGAGAGAGAAGAAAGAGAAAGAGAGAGAGAGAGAGACAGAGAGAGAGAGAGAGAGAGAGAGAGAGAGAGATGTAGGGGCAGTAATACCTGAATACAAAACTCCTGTAAAAATAGTGTCAGGAGTGCAGAAATTCAGAATGAGCTAAAACTGCCGAGAAAAGTTCAGGATAATGAAACTTTAGAATTCTACTGAGAGAAAAGGAAGGTCAAATAAAGGATAAAACCCTGCTTGAGGTGGATGAGATGAAGACAATGGATAACAGGCAAAACAGAACTGCTTGATTCTTACTATATTTCTGTTTTCTTGGCAAAGGAGTTTTGTACTATAAAGTATAGAAGAAATATGGCTATTAGATAGATGATGCCTAAGGTAAGTAAAGAGATAATAGGAAAGCAGGTAGCTGGACTTGAGTTCAGATAACCAAATCCCAGAGGACCTCCATTCTCAGGAACAGAAAACTGGAGGATGTAATTAATTGTTTACCAACTATCAATGATATTTGAAAGACTGTAGGGAGATTCTCCAGTGAAGTCAGAGGAATGAATTTTCTAAACTCTTCTCCAAAGTCAAGCATGGTCTTTATAATTAAGCGGTATATATTTTCATTTTTTTCTTTCCTTTTACATTGTTATAATTGATTGCGTCTATTGGTTTCCTGTTTGTGTTTGCTTCATTATGCATCAATCCATAAAAAATTTTTTCCAGTGCTTCTCTGAATTCTTCATAGTAACAATTCCTTATTGTACAGTAACATTTCATTACATACGTGTGTCACAATTTGTTTAATCCTTCTCCAATCGATGGGCATGGAATTTTTCCCCCAATTTCTTTGCTATCACCAAAAGTACTCCTTTGAATATTTTGGTATATATGGAATTTTTATGTCTTTATTTGACCTCCTTGTCTCCCACATATTCTCTTACATAAGTCTAACCATAATCCTGCTCTCTTTCCTCTAAGCCTTTATTTTTTACTTTACTTTTATTTTATCTTAAAATTATGTCCTTTTAAATAATGTTAATGTAATATTAAAATTAAAATTTTAATTTAGCTCTTTTAACACTAAGAAACAACAAATAAAGCCCTTATACTGTCCATTTTTTATCCCTAGTTTTCATTGTATAACTAGCCCAACTCCTCTTTCACTCCAATGATATGGCTTATTCTACTATTTGCATACAGTGAGTTATTGGAAGTAAGTTCTTTACTATTTTCATTGACTTTTTGGACCACCTGAGATTTTGATTCCATGGAGATTGTGCGAGTTCATGATTCATAGCTAGACAGTATCACTAGAAGAATATCCATGTTTTAAAAAAAACAATAAAGAGATGGGATTTTGTTTTAAGGAGCTATGAAATTACCCAAATGCAATCTGACCCACTCTTCTATCAATTCCGAGTCAAGTTCACTGTCCATGTGAAGCATTTGTTCAAGATACATGTACTGGTATGAAAGCTCTACAGACTATTCATCCAACGGCATGTCCTCAAAATAGTGTTGCCTCAAGCAACAGCCTCCTCTGTGTTTAGTTGGTTATTAGGCTGCTAAGTCAGCCTTAGATATTCAACACTTTTCCAGCTCCCCTCAGCCTCCTCTCCCCTCTGACTGGAAGACTGGAGGGTGGTGAACTAAACTCTTCCCAAAGTTTTCCTTTACAAAGGACAGCCTTTGGACTTTCCATCTACAAAATGTCTTCCCTATCCCCTGGTGTTTTCTCATCACCACCCCACTTTCTTTCTCTTCTTCCCCTAATCACTTTCCAGTTTCTTTTTGTGTGTTGGCTTCCCCCATTAGAGTATAAACTCCCTGAGGGAAGGAACTCTTTCACTTGGATCCCCTCACACCTAGTAACTAATGTGCACTTAGTAAATGTTAATTGAATTGAACTGAATTTGTATAATTGTTCTTTCATCTTTGTTTTTGTAACATTATGGCTCCCTCCACATATAAGCCCATTGAAAGATACCTCAAATTAAAGATTTTTTGAGAAGGGGAAGCAAACACTTAAAACTGTAGATCATGAATTCCTACCAATATGTTTCTTTTTACCAGGTCAACCAGAAGACAAACTAATTCCAAGTAAAAGGCATTTAATTAAATAGCTTTTTTAAAAAGTGACAGAAAAAACTCTCCCAACATGAAGAAACTCTCCCATCGGTTATCATCCTACCAATAAGAGACGAGGATACATACAAGGAACATTCAAGGCCAGAGAACTCATAGGGCAGATTCAGGACAACTTATCTCCCTTTTACAGTTCCTTTCCATTGCTGCTATTTGTGTCCCACAGAGCTACTGATATTCTCTGATAATATCATAGGACTTTAGGCTCAAATGACCTTCCCTTTTCTTCTCTCCATTGAGCCATATTTATTAGGGATTTCATCTCTTTCAGAACATAACCTTGAAGAGCAATTTCAACCATTTTGTGATTCCTGACTCTCATCCAGCTGCACCTAGTCAGCTAGCTAAAGAAACCTTGAGGCATTTAAGTCAGTCTTTTGGGTTGATTCTCCCCTGTTACTACTCAGGTGCTCTCATTTTTTAGTTATGGCCTGAAAAATTCTTTTATCTCCTTTCATACCCTTGGGTACTTACTTAGGCTCCTACAAGTCATCACAGGAACTCCACTGAATAAAACTATAAATGAGCCAAGTGAAATTGTGGTGAAAAGATTCCTTTCAATTTCTATCATTCCTCTGATTTCTAGTCTAGACCCAAGCAAATCACCTTAGGACCAAGACCAAAAGGGCTTGATGGAACTTCCTTCTTTCATCCCCAAATAGCTACAATGCTACATTGTTGAACTATTGATCTTTGTCCTACCTCCCCCAGAAATCAAATGTGTATGTTTCTATACTTTTACTTGCCTGTACAACACATCGGGAGCTATAATGTTAGCATCAAAATGTAATGGTTGTACTGTCATTTATAGAGAAGATAATTACAGAAATCCTGAAAGTTCTTTCCAATTTTTCAGTATTTTTTGCCTTCCAATTTTATCCTTTCAGGATTGCCTATATTAATTTGCTCATTCACACCCAGGTTTCTATAAACTCATTTTCCCTAGCCATTGCTTCTCATTTCTATGAGGTGATAGCTTTCTTATCCTACTCCACAGAATTTTTTCAAAATTAATTTATTTATTTTTAGTTTTCAACATTCTGTTCCACAAAGTTCTGAGTTTTAATTTTTTTCCATCTCCTTCCCCTCCCCTCTCCTTAAGATAGCATGCAATCTGATATAGGCTCTAGATATACATTCATATTAAACGTATTTCCACATTAGTCATACTGTAAAGAAGAATTAGAACCAATGGGATGAACCACGAGAAAGAAGAAACAAAACAAAAGAAAAAAGAGAGAAAGCAAAGAGTCTGCTTCAATCTGCATTCTGCATTCAGACTCCATAGTTCTTTCTCTGGATAAGGATGGGATTTTCCATTACGAGCCTTTTGGAGTTGTCTTAGAACCTTGCATTGCTGAGAAGAGCTAAGTCTATCAAAGTTGGTCATAGTACCTACTCCATAGAATTTTGCCAATCATAAAATGATGTTGCCTTGACTATCATGTCTCTTCTTGATAAGAAGATCAGGTGTTTGCTGGTTCAGGAGGTTTTCCTCCTTATTGGGACAATTCCATTCCCTCAGTTAAACTTCCAAAGGAAATTATGATAATCTGTGTAGAGGTCTTTTCCTTTATCCATTTCTTTCTTCTTTTGACATAATACCATGCTTAACTAAGTCAAGCTGAAGCTGCTTGAATTGTGGGCTAGATATCCATTTCATTTTTGTTCTTTTAATTTGGTCTTCATTTTGATGTTTGTCTTTATAAATTCATAGTCTCTCTGTACATAGCAGACTCCTGTGCTGATAACTAGTAATTTCCTGTCTGTTAGTACACAACCAGTTGTATGTAATATTATTTCGAGCTTTCCATGATCTATGTTTCTTTTTGAAGAAAGTATGTGTGTCAAAAGGTATGTACATTTTTGTAGCCCTTTGGGCATAGTTCCAAATTGCCCTCCAGAACTGTTGAATCAGCTCACAGCTCCACCAACAATGAATTAGTGTTCCAACTCTCCCACATCTTCTCTAACATGTATCATCTGTCTGTTTTGTCATGTTAGCCAATCTGATAGGTGTGATGTTTTGATTTGCATCTCTCTAATCAATAGTGATTTAGAGCATTTTTTTATATGACTATAGATAACTCTATTTTCTTCTTCTGAAAACTGCTTGTTCATATCCTTTGACCATTTATCAATTGGGAAATGACTTGTGTTATTGTAACTTTGGCTCAGTTCTCTATATATGTTAGAAATGAGGCCTTTATCACAGACACTAGTTGCAAAAAATTCTTTCCCAGTTTTCTGCTTCCCTCAATCTTGGTTGCATTGGGTTTGTTTGTGCAAAAACTTTTCAATTTAATGTAATCAAAATTATCCATTTTGCACGTCATAATAAGAACTATGGAATTGGATCAAAGAATGAAGCAGACCATTTTCTCTTGTGTTGTGTTTTGTTTTGTTTTCATGGTTTCTCCCATTCATTTTAATTCTTCTATGCAACATGACTAAGGTGAAAATGTGTTTAATAAGAATGTATGTGTAAAACCTATATAAGATTGCATGCCATCTCAGGGAGGGAATGAGGAGAGGTAGGGGAAGGAGAGAGAGGAAGGGGGGGAAATCTAAGATATATGTAAGTGATTGTAGAAAACTGAAAACAAATAAATTAATAAAAAAAATAGAAAGTATGTGTGATAGGAATGAAGCTTCTGTGTAGTTTACAGACCTGTGAATTCTTTCATTCTTGATCTTGTTATATTTTCCAACATATTTTTCACTGACCTTCCCTAAGCCCACTTTTTCATATATGAAGTTCTTCATAGAACTTCTCCATCTTGTCACCCTCTGCAAACAATTCTACAATTACCTTTATGATGAACCATCCTTCTATGAGCTACAACTTCTGGTTCTGTGACCCAGTTTCTCCAGTAATAGGCTGACTAGTTAATCATTCAACAAAGAGCTCCCATTTGTTGTACCAGGAGTGGTTAGTGATGATAGAGAGCCTAAAGATTGTGTGATTCTTAATATACTTTACCCTCTTTTCTACCCTTCTACCACCACGAATGTTGAAGGAGAAAAGGGTTTCATAGGACCAAAAGTTACTTTGAATTTTTGTTTCCTTCATCCAAGCATTGCTGTGGACAAATAATTTTTCATCTAGTAACCAACCTCCTGGTAATGAGTTTCACTGTCTTAGGTTAAGTATCTCTGAAAAGCAGAGACATTGTGCTTTGGGGACTATATCTGAAGTCTTTCCAATAAGTTTGAAAGAGCTCGTATGCCATTGGTATAGTCTTTGTGATCCCAGGCTCACCTCCGAACCCAAATTATGCATCAGAATGGGACTTTGATGGAGCAGTTAAACTAGATAACAATAGTAATAAACGTTTATTAATTGGTTGATTGAACACCCACCATGCAACAGACCCCATGCTAGATGCTGAGGGAGATTCAAAGGCAAATGAATCCTTGTCCTGCCCTTGAGGAATTTACAAACTATTAGTGACCTTAAGAAAGGTACACAGATTGTTCTAATACAAAAGACATAGGAAGAACTCAAGAGAGCTACGAAGTTCTATGTGAATTCCAAGAAGAAAAACTTCACTTCTAGCTCGACAAATCAGAGAAGACTTCAAGGAAAAAGCACCAGTGTATATAAATAAACTGTACACATAAAGCCCACTGCCCCAAAAGGTCCCCAGTTGTCTGGGAAAGTTTTTGCGGCCACCACCCAAAAAATGGAGGGAGGGAGCATGGATGGTTTCTCCTTGAAAGATGATATTATTTCTTCCCTTAATTTGCTGTTCTCCTTCTCACAGTGTCCATTTAGGTATAACACATGATTTGTCAGCTTTTTAAAATGCACAGCTATTTTTACTCCAGGGAGAGGGAATCTTGGGTAAGAACTGCATGAACTTTACATTGGGTAGACATACACAGTCTCATGTTACTCAGATAACGTGATGGCTAAAATATTTTGATCAGGTTCAGCCTCTCACCATTTCACTCCTCCCAGGGAGGATGGTTTCTCATGTCATCCGAGCCTCCCTTCACCCGACTGCCGCCCCTTGTCCAAGAAGGAGCTATTTCTCTCATCTCCCTTTTGTCTCTGAAAAAGTAGAGTTCTCTTCTGTTTGGCTTCTGGTCAACATGACTGTCCTTGTGGCCAGCTAAACCTCAACTCATCAGTGTCTCCTGGATGCTGCCCATAGAAATCTCCTGAGTTAGTCTCTCTAGTTACTCACACACAGTTTGCTTCTAGCTTTTCATGGCTGAGTTCCTCCATCCATGCTTTTAATATGTTTCTCCTGGGTGGATTACTCCAGCCCCTTGGATTTTGATTAGCCTATTATGGGTTCTCTTCCAGACTATTATCTCCTTCTCAAAAAGTCCTTTCACTTTTCTTCACATCCCTGCCCTCTAGCATCACCTTGAGGATTCCAGTCTCCCAACTTGTACCTCTGTATCTCCCCCTGAGAATCATTTGCCCAGGCTCTCCTCTTTGTGACATTGTCTCCTTTTAAATAATATTAACTTAAAACAATAACTTATCTATAATTTAATTACAATTCAGTTTCTCTGGTCTAAACCAATCTAGTAGAAGTAGAATGGTTCCTTATGAATCCTAACAAATATAAATGTTTACTGATTGTTTTTTATTTATTTTTATTATATATATCACATATATAGTATTTTTTTTTACTTATGGGATGGAGGAGAGGAAGAGTAGTTACTATCATATATGACAGAAAAAGCAAAAGATAGATAAAGAACTGGGGGTTAAGTGTCAGCCTCAAATATACATCTTTTAGTGTAGTTTGGGGAAGAAGGGAAAAGTGCATTAACTTTGTGGAAATTGGGGGAAAAAATAGGCTTGGGAATTTTTACTCCATTTATATAGTTTTAATTATAAATTATATATGTATATATATATTCATTTATATAGCTTTAAAGTTTGCAAAACACTTTATATATATTATCTCCATTGTGGTTATTGCACTGGATTGGGTTGGATTGGGTTAGATTGGACAGGAGGAAGGAATATATTACAAGAGATCTCAGTGGTCTTGGGTTTGAATCCTCCCTTAGATACTTATTTAGCTATGTGATCCCAGGCAAGTCACTTAACGTCTATTCACATATAAACGAAGAAGTTGATCTCAGTGACTTTTAAAGTCCCTTCCAGTGTAAATCTGTGATCCTAATGGATAGGAGAATCCATTCTGCAAATGAGCAAAGAGAACAGAGAGGACTGTGTAACCTCACAGCAACTCTCTGAGGTACTACACTATACTATACTATATAATATAACATATATGTATAAAATATAATATATATCATATAATGATACTATATTATAATACTATGTATATGCTATATAATATTATTAATAATAGTAATACTATATATATACTATTAAATACTATGCTAGTATTATTTCCATTTTACAGATGATAAAATTCCAAAAGCTAATTCCCTTTCCCATGGTCATACAGCTACTACGTATCAGAAGTGGGATTTCAATGAAGTTTTTCATGACTCTAAGACCAGCACTCAACTATGTCAGAAACTGCCATTCTAATCCACCCTCTGATGCAAAGAATGCAAAACACAAGAAATAATTAGAGAATAATTAAGTGTGGAATAATTAGTGTTACTAAATGCTAAATTGTGGATCTCTCCCTCTTACCCAGACTCATAAATGCAAAATTCCCTTTGATTCTTTCCACCCTCTGATATCTAACATCTAACTTTTTGCCAAGTCCTGTCAATTTTGCATCCAGCCTAGTGCTTATTGTAGGTGCTCAATAAATGCTTATCAAGCTGAGATGAACTGAATTGAATTAAATTGAGTTGAATGATTAACTGTAAGTAGAACAGGAATAGAAAATAACATGAGAATAGTGTGGGCTACGGTAGTCATAGAAGGCATCATGAGTGATGGATGAAACAAGAGATGGTCCTTAAAGGACAGTTCACACATGGGAAAGCTATGAGCAAAGTCATGGAGATGAAAATGACCATAATATGTGTGGAACAGTAAGACAGGAGATCTACTTGATTAGAGCAGAAGGTGAGTGCTGAGAATATAATGTGAGATGAAGTTAAATAGGTAAGTGTGATCAGATTGTAGAGGGCATTGAACGCTAAACTGAGAGTGTAAAAATGGGGAACCTTCATAGATTTCAGATCAGGGATGAGATGATGAAAGTAATGTTTCCATGACAGTTTACTGGAAATATCAAAATCTCTTAGGGGTTGGGGGGAGAGGGGATGGAGGAGAGGAGACAGGAATAATAAGTTAAGAGATTGAGTTGTTAATCCAGATATCCAATGATAAGGTTCTAAACTAGTAATGAAGAGAAAGGGGAGAATCTGTGAGGTACATTGAAGGAAGAATAACACGACACAATAAATTGAAGGAGAGAGAAGAAATAATCCAAGGTGATTCCCAGGTTTCTAGTTCAAGCACCTAGAAGAAACATGAAGCCACTGAGAGGAATAAGAGAACCACTTCTGGAGGGGAGATGATGAGATCAGTTTCCCATGATAGTAGGTCTTAAAGGCAGAAAATAGAATTACCTAGAGAAGAGGCTGTGGATAGGTGGAAGAGAGTGTTACAGGGATGCAGCAGGCATAGTTGGAGAGATTAAAGGGAAGTGTGGGAAGAGAAAGAAAAGGGAGAATAGTGTGTGCCTGGAGATTTGGGAACCTGGGAAACCAAATAGTATTCTTCCTTTCTGGAGATCATCTGGTGTACTGGAACTCACTAGGGAAGCCTCCCCTTTCCTCCTGCCAACTTCCCCTTTCCACCTGGCACCAAAGGGTCCAGCCTCAAAGTCCCAGTTATGAAAGCTGTGCCAGTATGCTAATTGCAGTGCCTGACCTCCCCTTTAGATAACAAGGGAATCGCTCCCCCTAATTAGCCTTGCCATCCACAGACCAGCAAAGCCAAATGTTTATTATGGGATGAATGCACTTACTGTAAATTCTGACATATGCTTCAGAAAGATGTTGGATAAATAAGACTTCAGAGGCATGGACTGTTTAAATAATGAATCCTCGATGCTGTGGGTGATTGGAGGTGTGTGGAGAGGGCCCACAGAGGGGAAAGAACAAGACAGGTTTCAGTTACGCAGGATTTCCAGGACTAGACATGGCAGGAGAAAAGCAAGCACTGGCAATTCTGTGGGTTTGGGTAGAGGAGAGAATTGACCAGAACTCAGGCAAGTGTTGTGGTGACCTGAGTCTACCTACTGGAATCTCAACAGCTCTGAACTCCTTCCCACTTTCCATTCCCTTACAAAAAGATTCCTGTGGGATAATGCCAATTGAATTTGTGGAGGCTTCATCTAATACCCTCATTTTATGGATGAGGAAACTGAGGATATTGGAATGATTGGGTGATTTGCCTAAATTCACACAGGTAAAAAGCAGCAGAATTTAGATTTGAACTCTAATCCTGTTACTATGTCACACTTCACTCTTTCTTTTGGTGGCAATTAGGGTTAAGTTACTTGCCCAGGATCACATAGCTAGTGTTTGAAACTGGATTTGGACTCAGGTCCTCCTGACTCAAGGTCTGGTGCTCTATCCACTGCACCACCTAGCTGTCTCCATAGTCTACTCTTTTCAAGAGCTCCCCTTCCCATCAACTTTCTGTGGCATTCCTAAGACATATTGTCGAAAGATGGGAAAAACCCTCCTCTTTCTTTCTTCCTAGGTTTCCTTTCTCCTCTGCTCATGCTGTGAAACACAATTGCTACCCTCATTAGGAGGGTCACCATGGGAAGAGGCAGGGGAAGCTCCAAACAGAATCCTGAGAATGTCGAGAGCTTGCTAAGCCCTCAGTATGAGGGCAGACTGCCTGTCAGAGCCCTGTTTCTCCACCCCTCCCACAGTCCCCCGTGGAGCAATGTATCCAAATGAGAGCCCCGGTGATGCAAAGCAGGCATCCTTGAGGGACCAGGGGAACCCCTGTGTGTCCCTAAAATGTCTCTCTGACTCTCAACCCAGAGGCTCGGTGGAGATGGAGCTGAAGATACTGCCCCAGTGAAACCTCAGAGGATGGAGTTTCTTTAGGATTGGGGATGACTGACTGAATGAGTACTGAAGCTCTCTGGCAAGCACCCACTGGCCCAGCAAGCATCTCCTCATTACTATCAGTGCATCTTGTACAGGAAAGCTTTTAACTCCTCCTACCACTGTGAACTCATACTTTCCCCACCCTGATCTACTACTGACCATACTCTTATCTAGTCTTTTTTGTTTTATTTCTCTCCTGGCTTATCACCTGGTTTTAGATCATTCCTTTGTCTGCTCAGACAATAGGATCCCAGGTTCTAGGTTCTAGACCCAGAAGAGACTTTGGGTTCTTCTAGTTCAACCACCTTATTTTGCAGATGAGGTAAAGTACAGGTGAAATAACTTCTTCACCTTCAAACTCAGGTCCTCAAACTCCAGATGCAAAGTAGTTTCCACTATCAAAATTATCTAGCTCCCACAGGTACAAAAAATATTTATGGTAGCTCTTTTTGTGGTGGTCAAAAGTTGGAAATTGAGGGGATGCCCATCCATTGGGGGATGGCTGAACAAATTGTGGTGTATGAATGTAATGGAATACTATTGTGCTATAAGAAATGATGAACAGGTGGACTTCAGAAAAACCTGGAAAGACTTACATAAACTGATGCTGAGTAAACAGGAGAACGCTGTTCACAGAAATAGCCGTAATGTGCGATGACTGACATTGATAGACTTAGCTCTTCTTAGTAATGCAAGGATCTAAGACAATTCCAAAAGACTCACAATGCTGTCCACATCCAGAGAAAGAACTATGGAGTCTGAATGCAGAGTGAAACAGACTATTTTCTTTTTCTGTTTTGTTCTGTTTCTCATGATTCCTCTCATTTATTCTAATTCTTCTATACAGCATAACTAATGTGAAAATATGTTTAATAGTAGTGTATATGTAAAGCCTATATCAGATTGTACGCCATCTTGGGTAGGGGGAAAGGGAGAAAGGGAGAGAAAATTTAAAACTTATGGAAGTGAATGTTAAAAACTAAAAATAAATAGATTAGCTTATAATAAAAAAGAAATTATCTGGCTCATCATATGGACCAATGACCTGTAACCTAACTTATAAACCCCCAGCACCTCCCCATGTGCTTCTGGGGCATCTCCATCATCCCAACCTACACATAACATTCCCTCTCCGCTGCACTCCCTTTCTCTGCCAACTCCCCCCCCCCCAAACACACCCAGAGCAATGGTGCATGAGGCCCCACTCAGCCTGTTGCTTGAGAGCTGAGCATGGACCCCCTGGAGTCCTCAGAGCTCGGGTGGAATCACTCCCCCCCAGCCCCTCCTTGCTGGAGCGCTGGCTCTCTTGTAATTTGTATTTCATCATTCCCCCCGCCCCCTTCTCATTCTGAGGAACTTCCAAATGTCATTCTTTCTTTAGTTTTTCACCTCCGAGGAGGGCTCCTTTTCTTTGCCTGCGCTCCCTTGGGCAGACTCTATCGGTGAAAGGTTTTTTTTATTTTTTTTCTTTCTGCCGAGCACAGTGACCTTTTCCTCTTCTCCGTAGGACAAAGCTAGGCCTGGCATGTTCCTAACGGGAATTGGCTCCAAAAGTGCCAGTAATTGCTCCGTCCTTATTATGGAAACCTTCGAAGCTGGCCTTGCCGACCGTGCCCCCCTTCCCTTCACCCAACTCTCAGGCCCTGCTTGGAATTGAGCTGCAGATGGGTTGCTAACGAGGTGACCAATTAATAGACACTTAATAACAAAAAAAGGAGGGTGGGAGGTGGAGGGTATTTTTCCCCAGGCCTGAATCAGGCTTCTTTGTTTTCCTTCTTGGGAATCTGGTTCCCATAATGGAGTCCCTGCTGGCTTGGCCCTCTATGCCTGGCTCCAGGAGAATCTAACCCATTCCTGTTGGTTCACAGGGTTCTGACAGACCCAAATCTGGCTTCAAGAAAGCTGGAGTTTAGAAGGTAGAGAACAGCTTGTCAGGGAGTGACTGAAAGAACCTCAGGTAGCTTTCTCCCCAGAAACTTTAAAGTAAGAGAGACCAGCTAAATGACACAGTATGGAGCACTGGTCTTGGAATTAGCAAGACCTGAGTTTGAATTCTGACTCAGACGCTTAGCTGCGCATTGGTGAACAGAACATTAATGAACCTTTCTGTGCCTTAGTTTTCTCATCTGCAAAATGAGGGGATTAGAATTGATAGCCTCTAAAGTCCTTTCCTCAGACACTTACTGACTGTGTGACCCTGGGCAAGTCACTTGACCCAATTTGTCTCTATTTCCTCATCTGTAAAATGAGTTGGAGAAGGAAATAGCAAATCATGCCTTTGCCACATCTTTGCCAAGAAAACCCCAAATGAATCCCACAAAACCTACAAAGAATGTGACACAACTGAAAAAACAACTGAGCAAAATAAAAAGTCCCTTTCCAACTGATCCTGAGAACTCCCAAGTTCTACCTATGTGACCTAAAGCCAGTCCATTTACTACTCGAGCCTCAGTTTCCTTATCTAGAAAATGGTGGTGGTAGTAGATGACTGCTAAGTTCTCTTTTAACTATTGGTTGTTTAGTCCCTATCTGTTTGGGCTTGGAGGACTGGACTTGTGGGAATATAGTCCAGAAGCCAGAGGAGGGATCTTTCCCACCTAGGAAAGGTTCCTATGCCTGAGGCTGCCTCAAGAAACCATTCTAGGTCACTTACTTTCTGTACTACATTAATTTAGCCCTTTAAGATCAACTGGAATGTTTGATGGGTTATCTGCTCAACTAGACTGTAAGGTCATGGAGGGCAGACACGATGTCTTATATGCTTCTTAGAGGCCACCACTACAGGTGTCACATAAATACTTCAACAAACAATTCCATCCCACAGCTGTTTGTGAAGTACCTTCTATGGGCAAGGCACTGAACCAGATGCAAAGCTCACAAAAATAAAACATGAGAATCCCCTTTTCTCAACGAATTTACATTCTACTTGCTAATTAACGAAGGGGGTTGTAGCACAGCACACAGAGAATGCGATCGCAGGATTTGGAGCTGGAAGGTGCCTTAAGGAATCAGCTTCTCATTTTTCAGAGGAACAAACAGAGGTCCCAAGAGGTGAATGGTATGTGCAAGATCACACAGCTAAAAGCTACAATCTGAGCCCGGGTCTTCCTCCCTCCACAGTGTGCGGGCTTTCCACTATGCCCACTGCCTTTTGTAGATGCTGTAAGGAGTCATGTACCCCTTTCCCTATGCTCTCTCCCTACAGCCCCTCTCCCTGGGATAAGACTGTTACCTCCAAAATATATGTGTGGCTTGAGATGCCAGTGGTGTTGGGAAGGGGGCCATCTTTCTCCACCTTTCACCCCCTTGATAACAGGACAGACTAAAAATCCAGTGAAGTTGCTAATGCAGCCAGGCTCAAGCTAGGTACTCTAAACTGCCATTCCAGGGCCACTCAACTCAGGTGGGCAGAACCAGAGAGAAGCTTGCATCTCGCCTCATTTCACCAGGTGTGATTTCCAATGAGATACTGCTCCACTGGGGACTAATGACACAAGGAGAGCTGAGCAGGAAGGTTGTCAGCCTATCATTATTGCCGGGAAATGGGTTTGTGCTAGGGACTTGGAGCCTCAACCCTCCCACTCCCACCTGAAATCTTCCATCCCTGCCTCATACCCACCTGTCATTTTATGAAGCCTGGAGTCACCGTTGAGGAAGGAGCCCGAGGTGTCTGATTCCCAGCCCCACTGTACTCCTCAAGTCATGCTGAGCCCTGTGTAAAGGCTGGAGGACAGTTTCCCTTCAGAGTCCAGGATTCCCCACTTGGAGCCAGGGAGAGAGGACAGAGCCCGGAGTGGGGGATGCTCAGGGGAGATGGGGAGTTCCAGGAGGTCTCTTACCTCCCTGGGCATGTGGAAGAGAGAGAGCAGCAGTGACAGAGGTTTACTCAGCCTTTGAAGACTTCACTATGTTTGGACAGAAGTGTGTGAATAATATTCATTTAGATTGGCGTCTGTGCACACTGCTGAAAGGAAAATGCCACTTTGTCAGGGGCATGATGAAGAGAAAGCAGTCCAGGGAGACGGGGGCTGAATATCTTGGGGAAACTGGAAGACAGCTGTTGCTTCTGCTCATTTTCCTCTCACTTCAACTTTTGATTTGAACATCCTGTCTCAGACGTGGTGTCTGGAGTCCCTGCACCTCTGGAATGGAGAGGGGACAAAATCAGCCTTAATTAGGGGACCTTTCCCTACCACTGGTTTGCTGTGTGTCCTTGCACAAGTCACAGCATGGTAGGGTAGGAAAAGCACTCGATTTTTATTTATTTTTAATTTTTTATAATTTATTTATTTTCTTCTGAATTTAAGAAATAAAACAAGTATTTCCATAACATAGCAGAATAGGAAAAAAAAAAAAGACTGCACAGGAAACTGAAAATCTAGTATGCACATCCTTCTACTCCTTTTAAATATATAATAAAGTTACTGAGTAACATTTTTTTTCTTTTTTTTCTTCCCTCCTCCCGCCTGTTCTTGCCCTAGAGATGGCTACCTACCATTAGAGACAAATATGTATATATATGCAAAATCATTCTATACATATTTCTACTTATCAGTCCTTTCTTTGGATTCAGATTTAAAGGATCTTGGTTTAATCCGAGGTCTGCTACTTACTATCTGTGTAACCTTAAGCAATTCATTTGGAAGGGATGGGGAGGCAAAATTGTAACCTGGATGAGTGACTGAGCCAGTTATAAGCTATGATCACATAGAGTTATGTGCCGTGTTTTGTCTAGGCAGTTTATATAAGTTCATCCACATGGGTCTGCCTAGATATGGCTTGCAGGGAGGAATGAATAAATATCTCTAGAGTCTCCTCTGCCCACCCTTCTCCAAGGGAGACTTTGATTATCTGCCAGGAATGGGAAACTTGAAGTTGAGGCCAGAGGCTGGCCTCTCTGCTGTCCTTGAGAAAGGGTAACAGGTTAGAATTATGTCTATCCTTTAAATATTGCTAGCCTAGAGGAGATGATTCCTAGGTTCAAGTTGAGCTCCTGATTGTTATCCCTTAATGGAAAAGGAATCCCCCAAGCTATATATCGAACACTTGACTCTTTTACCACCAAATTCCAATTCCACAACAAACACTCATAGCAAATAGCAAATGAAACTATTTATCTAAATCAACAGCAAATAGAAATTAGAGAAGATATACAGATGAGAATATACCAGAAAATACACAGAATGAATAAACTCTCCCTCTGGTATTCAGATAATTCAGCTCAATGCAGGGGAGAGGGGGTGTCAAGAGAGACAGAGAGAGAGAGAGAGAGAGAGAGAGAGAGAGAGAGAGAGAAGGAGGGAGTTCCAGATCTCACTCAAAGGGAAAAATTCCTAAAGTCTCTAGTGTAAGAAGTTGGGAATAGGGACATGATCAAGGTAACAGTTCCACTATAGGTCAGCTTCTTCACAGAGTCTTTCTCTTCCATCACAGACCAAAAGAGAATCTGGAACCAGGTTTTCTCTTTTGAAGATGAAAGCCATAAGTCTTGCCAGTTCCACCTTAATCATATATTGAATAATAATCAGTCTCTGACAATGAGGAGAGTCTTATGAAAATAGACTTTGAGTCACCAGTCACAATCAGAAGTGTGATGGAACTACATGATCATATCCCTGTATAAGAATACTTTTTACCTACCAGTCATTTTTTTTTGAGCCTATTAAAGGGACTCATCCTGTACAACATGAGTTCTTAAACTGTATCCTTGAGCTTGTTTTTTTTAATATGTTGATAACTGTATTTTAATATTACTGGTTTTCTTTATAATCCTGTCTATTTTATACATTCAAAAACATTATTCCAGGTAGGGGCACGTAAACTTCCCAAAATTACCAAAGGGGATTATGACACACAAAAAAAATTGATTAAGAACCCTACTTATCAAACTATATAATAGATAATGTGGCATAGGAGACAGGTCAGTGGACCTGGAGTTAGCAAGTCTTGGTTCAAATTCCACTTTAAACCCTTACTAGCTGTGTGAACCAGTGCAAGTCATTTGACTTCTCTAGACCTCAGTTTCCTCATCTGTAAAATAAAAGGGTTGTATCCAATAACTCCTAAATTCCCTTCCCCCTTCTAAATACATGGTTCTATGATCCTCTAAGAGGACCTATGTAGTCTTCATAGACCAGAATGTACATATATGCTGTAGGTGATAACCCACAAGTTTGTCAGTGGGTTGGGTCAATTCCTTTTTTCCCTCTCAGCCAATCAACATGTCCAAAGGTCTCAGGACACAGTACACAATATCCTTTCCATGTGACTAAGATTAGGGGAGTGATACTCTCATGATCTAGAAAATCCATGTTAAAAGTTTTGATCCTCCCATTGCACCAGAGAAGAAGCCTGAATTATTATGGAAAGATAAAATATATTGATATTATACAATACTACACATATATTTTATGCATTTATAAGTTTGTAAACTTTTTCTGTATAATCTGCTGGCCTTCATGTATCATCTTCCACAAAACTCCCCCAAAATTCCCATTTAATTTCTTGTGCCAACCCATGATATATTAAAACCATGATGAGGAAAGTCAAGATGTGGAAGGGATAACTATAGCTCTTGAGAGGATAGGAGCGATGATACTATCTACTATGCTGAGCCCTCCCTCAGGTATAAAATCAGAGACTGAGCCATAAATTGTGCTTCTTCTCTGCTCAAATACGTGGTGTCATATCTCAGCACCCAACTACACATGACCAAGAGAAGTGCCCAGTATACCTGGGGACTAGTGGCCATCCTGGGATGTCAGCCATTTCAGCTATACCTGCAATCCCTGCCCATATTCCTGAAAGAAAAAAAAAACCAAGAACACCAAACTGTGAGCATTGTGTTCTCCTAGTGTTAATAGGATCATACCATCTCCTAACTGTTTAGACCTTGAGGGTTAGAGGCACCTCTACCCCTTTTCACCTTGGTAAAGCCGGGCATATGGCATTTTCCTCTCAGGGGTATGTACACAGATGTCAACCTGCTTCCCATATGCTGCAAGCTGGCCTGTTGTCACTTGAGAGCAACATCGATTCTCTGCTCCTTAATTTCTTCATCTCTAAAATGAAGGGGCTGGATTTGACGACCTTTAAGATCTCGTCTAGCTCTAAAGTCTATGCTTTTATCCTATGACTATGATGTTTCCCATTTATGACATGCCCTTTTCCTGCTGCACAGGGTTGGTAAGACAGGAATTCAAAGACTGCGCTCTTGTCAGTAGAGGACTGCCCATCTACCAGGGATTCAGTCTAACAGTGTTCTCCTGTTAGCAGGAATTGGCATCTCATTGCCACATAGTGAGCTAACCTCAGACACCGTGGTTCAAAACCCACTTCTGTCTGTCAGTCAGCAAACATAGATAGTGGGGATTCTTTAGATGCCATTCTTCAGCAGTAGAGAAAAGGAAAAATGTGACCAATGGCACTGGGGTTTAATTTCTGCGAGGTTCCATGGGCTATAGAACGATTTTGAATCCATCCAGCCTGTCCCAATTTAGGTCACTTCAGAGGATGTCCACAACTAAAATCTTTGTTGCCAAGGCCTTGGGATCATGGTGAAAAAAATCTTCAAATGATAAAACAGAAACATCCCCAAGAAGCCAGGCCACCAAATAGAGTTCCCAGGAGCTCAGGTTAGTCCTTCTTCCTTCCTTCCATATTTAATTCCTCCTTCCCTTCCTTCTCCATTCCTTCCTTCCTCCTCCAGGAAAAGGAATAATAGGTCATACTATCTCAGCATGATAGAACATCAGAGTTAGGAAGAACCTTAGATACCTGACTCAACTCCATTATTTTCCAGAGGAAGAGACCTAAGTCCAGACAGATAACATGCTTAAGATCTGACAAGTTACAAAAATTGCTGGGAAAACTGGATAACAGTGTGGTGAAAACTGGGCATAGACCAAGGCCTGACGCCATACACAAGAATAAAGCCAAATGGGTACATGATCAAGGTATAAAGATTGATACTATAAACAAATTGGGAGAGCAAGGAATAGTATATTTGCCAGATTTATGAGAATGGAGAAAGTTTTGACTTAACAAGAGATAGAAAGTATTACGAAGCACAAAATGTATAATTTTGATTACATTAAATTGAAAAGATTTTGCACAAACAAACTGAATGCAACCAAAATTAGGAGAGAAGCAGAAAACTGGGAAAGAATTTTTGCAACTAGTGTCTGTGATAAAGGCCTCATTACTAAAATATATAGAGAAATGAGACAAATTTACAATAATATAAGTCATTCCTCAATTGATAAATGATCAAAGGATATGAATAGGCAGTTTTCAGATGAAGAAATTAAAGCTATCTATAGTCATACGAAAAAATGTTCTAAATCACTATTGATTAGAGAGATAGATATCAAAACAACTCTGAGGTACCACATCACACCTATCAGATTGGCTAACATGATAAAACAAGAAGATGATAAATGTTGAAGAAGACATGGGAGAGTTGGAACACTAATTAATTGTTGGTGGAGCTGTGAGCTGATCCAACCATTCTGGAGAGCATTTTGGAATTATGCCCAAAGGTTTACAAAAATGTGCATACCCTATGACCCAGCAATACTACTTCTAGGACTGTATCCCAAAGAGATCATAAAAATGGGAAAGGGTTCCACGTGTACAAAATTATTTATAGCAGCTCTCTTTGTGGTGGCCAAAAACTGGAAATTGAGGGGATGCCCATCAATTGGGTAATGGCTGAACAAGTTGTGGTATATGAATGTAATGGAATACTATTGTGCTATAAAAAAATGAAGACTTCAGAGAGGCCTGGAAAGACTTATATGAACTGATGCTGAGTGAAAGGAGCAGAACCAGGAGAACTTTGTACACAGCAACAACCACAGTGTGTGAGGAATTTTTCAGGTAAACTTAGTCCTTCACAGCAATGCAAGGACCTAAAAAGTTCCCAATGGACTTTTGAGGCAAAAAGCCTTCCACAACCAGAGAAAGAACTATGGAATTGGATCACAGAATGAAGCAGATCATTTTCTTTTGTATTCTGTTTTGTTTTGTTTTGTTTTATGGTTTCTCCCATTTATTTTGATTCTTCTATTCAACATGAAAAAAAAATGATCTGACAAGTTGTATGCAGATGAACCAGGATTTGAGCCAGGCCCTCTAACTATGAAGCACTTTTCTCATAACAATATTATAAGGTGTTTGTGCAAATAGCCAATCCCATCTTACAGATGAGTTAATTTAGGTGCAGAAAAGGGAAGGGACTTTTCCAGTCACGTGTGTGGTGAGCCTCAGAACTAGGTCTAAAACTTCAATCTCAAGACCTTTGTATTTTTCTGGCATATACTTTGTTGCAAAAAAGCATAGAAAGTGTCACTTGTTCTAGAGCAGGGGTGGGGAACCTTCAGCCTCAAGGTCACATGTGGCCCTCTAGGTCCTCAAGTACAGCTCTTTGACTGAATCCAAACTTCACAGAATACATCCCCTTAATAGAAGGATTTGTTCTGTAAAACTTGGGACTCAGTCAAAAGGCTGCACCCAAAGACCTAGAGGAACACATGTGACCTCAAGGTTGAATATTCCCCACCCTTGCTCTTTAGGCTTACTCCTCCACCCTGACCCTCACATCAGGCCCAACTATCCCTTAAAGAAATCTGATGATTCCACAACACACTGTTACATTTGGGAGACAGTCCCAGGGATGCTGATTCCTAAGAATTTCCATCAAGTTTTCTAGTTATTTTAACCCAAGTGGAATAAAACCCTAGAGACCTGCATGGCTTCCTTTACCCATTACCCCCAGAGTGATAACTTAATGACTAGAACATATGCCTGCCTCCCCCTCTTTCCCTTTGCCTTTCCTACCCCCACTACCCACCGCTCTTCTCCTCCTCCTTCAAGAGGGCTGGCAGAAATTGTCAGGGAGTTGATCAGATTTATTCAATTTGGATTTAACAGACCTGGGACTCCTATTTCTCCTTCAGGTTCATAAGGTTTTTGATTCCATTTACAGGTTTATTCATTTATCAGATATTCGTTTCAATTCACTTTAAACATCAGGAGCAGGGAGATGAGTTCAGGGGAGACGTGGATCATTTCTGGCTCACATTCATTTGAGAGTCACATGGCTCCCAATAGCAAGACTAGACTGGGGAGAATGTTAAAGGGATGGGATGCTGAGAAAATGCAAATATGACTAGAATAGGGGGCTAAAAGAGGCTGCTTTACTGGAGGGACTGAGGTCATTCAGTTGGGGGCACTTGTGGAAAGCCCCTGGCTAAGGGTCATTGTCATTTCATGACTGGAGAAGTCTGTCTTTCTTGCTCTTTGAGTATTACCTGCTCTGAATTTCCTCTCTTCCGAAATAGTACTAATAGGCAAGAAACTCCGGGCTTTTTGCTGATCTGACAACCCTAGGGAAGGGAATTTCTTTTACTGCACTAACACCTGATATTGTCAGAAAAACAAACAACAAGCCTGAAGCTTGAAAGGGACTTCCACAACCACCTAAATGCAAGGTCATCTCCACCATCTTGCCTTTAGTGTTCTATCTCCTGAGCCTCTTTCCTCCTGCCCCAGAGACTGCCCTAGTCCATCCAAGGGAGTCAGATGGACCCTTAAGCTATTCTCCTTGTCACATCCACCTCCCTTATCTTAGAAAACCAGTCACCATTCTTGGAAAACTAATGTTCAGAGACTTGAAGATTATTATCAAGTACCTCTTCAGCCTTCTCTTCTAGGAGAGAAACAAGCCCAGCTCCCTTTGCCTACTCAAATAGATCCAGTCATTGTTTCAATAGAGAAGGAATCCAAGGTCATAAGTCATTAACTGATAGTGGACCAGGCCATAAGAGGTACAGCTCATAGTTCAAGAGCTAGAAGAGGCCATGGAGGCCATTTAGTCCAATGCCCTCATTTTTTTGCAAATGAGGAAACAAAATTTCCCAAGAAAGTTAAATGACTTGCCCAAGGTCACACAGACAGTAAATATTAGAGATGAAATCTGAACCCACATCCTCTGATTCTAGATCCAGTACTCTCCCCTCTTTACTAGGCTTCAGGGCCAAAACCAGATCCAAACACATGTCCTATGACCCCAGATTCGATTTCCACTATTTTCTTCAGCGTCCCTCTTTGCTTTCAATTTGTTATATGTCTTCTAACTAAACAGTGTGCTACGATGACATAGTTTGTGGCCTGTTCGGGGAAAAATCTGAAAACTGTTCCCATAATTTCCCTCAATAAAGTGCCATATTCTTGCAGTCCACACCCTGGTTCTGAGAGATTCTAGGTGACATTCATGGCCATTGTCTCTTGTGTCAGGGCCCTGGTCCCCAGGATCTCAGCAGGCAGGCATCATAATGTCAAAAGGAAGGTTCCTCTGGAAGCCTTTACCCTGCCCCAAAACATCTTTGCTTCAGAGCAGGGCATGGAGTCTGGGTGAAGGCAAGCAGGTGGGGTAGCCAGGAGCCAGCTCTCAGAGGCTCCATTATCATCCTAATTCTTCTGCCAACTGCTGCGGGGCTGTTGCTTCTTACCTTACATGGAAGGAGGCCTGAGCTTTGGGGAAGCACAGATTATTTGAGAAGGTGACATGAAGAGAGACAATAACTACATCACTTCCTCTCTCTCTCTCTCTCTCTCTCTCTCTCTCTCTCTCTCTCTCTCTCTCTCTTTCCTCTCTCTCTCTCCTCCCTCTATCATCCTCTCCATTCACTCTGTCTCCCTTCCTTTTTCTTTCATTCTTTTGCTCTTTCTCCCTTCCTTCCTTTCTTCTTTTTTTCTTTCTTTTTCTTTCTGTCTGTTTCTGTCTCTTTCATTATGTGTCTCTGTCTGTCTCTACCCTCCTCCTTCCTCCTCCTTCCCAAATCTATTGTATTTTCCCCTAGAAGACTCTCTGCTAGGCCCTCTTACCCTCCTCTTACTGCTTAGAGAAACTTAAATAACTCTTAGCATATACAGCAAGAGCCTATGCTCAAGTGACAAGACTAAGAAAGGTCTACATTGTCGCTAGCAGCACCTCCTCTGACATCTTCCTTAACTGTGCTGAGCCTTGATTTCCTTATCTAGAAAGGGAAGATTAAAATCCCTCTCAATCCTCCCTGTCAGTCTACAAACTAAAGTGATCATGGAACATAGATCCCCCAACATGAGATCTCCAGGGTCCCCTGTGATCCCACCCTCTCATTTCACAGATGAAGAAATGGACTTTTCTCCACTCAGATCTTTTAGAGGTGGTCCCTCCTATTCAGCAAGGTCTTCATAGGGACAGTGTATATAAGACATTAATAGCTGCCCAAACTTAATGACCCTACTATGGAATAAGAGACATAATAAGCACTTTCCGGCCATCCCACCCAGGAATTGAAAAGAAGATTGAAGCATAAGTGTACCTCATGATGATAACCAGTTCCACTGAGGGCAGAAGAAGAAACACAGCATAAAAGGAGGAGATAAGACCTTAGGAAGAACTTGTCATTTGGCTCAAACTATAATGTATAAAGTATAGTGGGAAAGGGTGTCAGAAGACCTGGTTCTTTCACAAACTAGTTGACTTTGGACAATTATTTAATTTCTCAGGGCCTCAATTTCTTCACCTGAAAAATAGGTATAATACCCATAAGAATCATAGATTTAGAACTTGAAGAAACTTCAGAGATTATGTCCTGCAACCCTTTTATTTTTCAGGTGAGGAAGGTGAGGTTTAGGGAAGTAACTTGCTCAATGTCATTCAGGTAAGTAGAGGCAGAGATGAAATTCAGACTCAAGCCCTCAGATTCCAAGACCAATGTACTTTTCACTGTGCCATAAAGTGTATGAGTCAAGTAATTATTGGAAGTAAAGTTTCTTTGAAAAGTACATCATTTTGTAATCATAGAAGTTATTATCTTTCGGTCATTTCAGTCATGTCTGACTCTGTGACTCCATTTGGAGTTTTCTTGGCAAAAATACTGAAGTGGTTTGCCATTTCCTTCTGTAGCTCATTTTACAGATGAAGAAAACTGAGGCAAACAGGATTAACTGACTCGCCCAGGGTCACACAGTTAAGGTGTCTGAGTCTTCCTGACTCCAGGGCCATCACTCAATCCACTGTGCCACTTAGCTGCCCAGTCAGAGAAGTTATTACTATCTTAATAGGTCATTGAGAGAGATGTATAGGATGGCTAGGGATTTTTCAAGAATAAGAGATATCCCTTCCACAGCCCCCACTTCCTAGACCTAGATGAAGGGGAAATAGCTTAATCTGAAGATAAGGAGATGGATAGGTTGACTTGTGGTCTCCCTATGGAGACCATCACTTTTAAAAAGTGAGATATTACCTTGCTAATGGTGCCAACTAGTCATAACAGTGGACAAAGCACTAGACTTAAAGGCAGAAAGACATAAGTTCAAATCATACCTCAAATATTTACTAGCCATACGATCCTGGGCAAGTCAGCCAACCTCTCCCAGCCTTGCTTAATAATAACACTTAGCTTGTTGCTGTTTTTTTCCTTCATTTTTTCAGAGGACCAATGAAATCACAGATAATGTCTTGACATGCCCCTGAACTAGATTTAACTGAGGCGGAGTTGCACAGTTACCAGCCTCACTCTCTCTTCCCGAGTCATCTAAGTCCAGTGGCGAGACAAAAGTTAAGATGACTCTCAATGGCCCAGGATAAAGCAATTGACCTTAGCATTTTCCATGTCTGATCAAGCTTTAAGGACTCCACTTTAAGTCCTCTACAGAACCTGCTTCATTCACATTGGAACAAATCATTCTCATCCACCTTACCTTACAAGATGGTTGTGAGAATCATATGTAGAGTGCTTTACAAACCATAAAGTGCTATATGAATGTTAGCTATTATAATTATTATCTAAAAAGAAAGCACAAATTCTTAAGTAATGAAGTCATTGCCCTATGTCTTCTTCTGAGCAGGTTTCCTCAGGGTTCCCTTTAGGAAAGCTTCTGTACCCTCTTCTAGGGTCACTGCTTTATACAGTGAAATTTTCAAATGGAGGCTGAGGGCCAGGTAGGGGATTTGAAAGGAAACCTTGTGTGAGGCCCTATATTTCCCCTTTTGGGGGTGAGGGTACCTAATCTTAAAATGTCTGGTTACTCGAGTGTCTTCATGTCCAGACTCAGAGAACAACATCCTTGGACTATGACTGGAGGGCAACAGAATGATCCCACTGATGAAAGAGTCCACGACTTAAGGTGTGACTAGTCCATCAGTAATTCAATTCAAAACTTCTGGGACTCAAATTCCTCATCTGTAAAATGAGGAGGTTAGACTAGAGAACTTCTAAGATCCCTGTCCCTAAAATGCCACGATTCTATCGTGCTCAATGTTCCACCATTATGGATTCATGGATGCTTTTTTCTCCTGTCTTGTTTTTAAAATAAAAGTATTCTCATGGGAAGGGTAAGCATGATGGGATTGAATGTGTATCTGAGGAAATCCTAGAGCAACGTCAGCATCCTGAGTGGGACCATAAGAGAGAAGAGTAAGAAAGGACACAGAGAGGTCAGAGGCAGGTTTTAATGACAAAATATTCCCTCTTTTCTGGCTCAGGGATAGCTTTAAGTAGACTTTTGGCACCTGAGGAGCCTGGCCACAGGGCGAGAGGAGAAGTTGAGTTGAACATAAAACATATCTTTAAAACAAAACCAAACAAAATTCCTGAGGGCTGTATTGAAGGTTTCATCCTCTCTAAGCCATCCCAACCTACTTAACTGTGTTCAAGGGTTGGGGAAGGGTATATAGAGGTTTAACATGGAGATTAGGAAGGTGTGCCAGGGTATTATTAGTAATGCCATTAGAAGTCTCTATTTCTACAGGATTTTATAGCACTTTTCAGTGAAATCCCCACCATAACAATCCTAGGAGGTATCTAATGAACATAGTATTATCCCCATTTTACAGATGAGGTTCAAAAAAGTTAAATAACTCACCTTGATTCCTCTAGCTGGTAAATCCAAATGTCATAAGCAGAACTTGAGTCCCATAACCCCAAGTCCAGTACACATTCCTCTATACCATGTGGCCTCTCACTGCCCTCCCTCCCCCTTCTGAACAAGCGTCAGAGTTTTGTGGTGTTTTGGTGAGGGTGGGGAGAAGCAAGCTTGAGGAGAAGCTTTACAGTGAAGGGCCCCCAGGGCCAGGTCAGCTCTGAGGAGCCAAGCCAGTGGAGTGCCTGGCTCAGGCTATCAGACACTGCCACAGCAGGGCACTGCAAATGACTTTATAACTATTGTTCCTCAAATTGGACACCCCCTTGGAGCTCACATAATATGAGATGAAACAGCCTGCAGGAGGCTGCCGGGAAATGGAACACTGATGGAGGGGAGTTTTTATTTTTTTCCCCTGTAAGAGAAATGCTCCAGACACCACTTCCCTTCCTTCTCATCATCTCTCCCCCCTCCCCACCTTCCCTAATCTCCAGTTCTGTATCAGATTCTCTGAGTGTTATTATTTAGAAAGGTTCAGGATGTCTCAGGCATTGAAATAAACCACCGCCCCCAAACATCTGCCCCTATCATTAGATAGGGAGGATCTTGCATTTTTAAGGGGGAAGTTAATGAGTAAAATTTGTGTTTGTGACTGTGTGCTTATGTGTATATTATTACATTTATTCAACAAACATTATCTAGGAGCCTGTTATGTGCAAGGCACTGCTCCGGTGCATGACTGTCTGTATGTGATGTCCGCGTGAACATTGTATGCGTTCATAGTTTACATTGTGTCATGTGTAGCTGTGGATGTGCACTCTGTGCTTTGCGAACCATAAAGTGCTCTATGAATGCTAGCTATTATAATTATTATCTAAAAAGAAATCTAAAGGATTGCTTTTCACGTGTGTATATGTCTCTTTATACTTTGTTTTTACGTGTGTGTACACATGACATTCTGTGTGCATCTCTATAAGTATGGCATGCCCTCTATAATTGTACAGATATTTATTGGGGGCCTGCTATGTGCAAGAGGCCATTCTAATGCAGGGAGGTGTCTGCATTTCGCGTTTTGTCTGTAGCTCATATATGTAGCACAGACACACATGTGTATGTATTGTTTGTAGGTATTATTCAAGCTACTCTTTGTATATATGTCTGAATATGCGTTATACACATACGACATCGTATGTGCAGTGTGAGCACGTGTGTGTGTGTGTGTACAGAAAGGAGAACAAGTTTTTCCAGGACTCAGCCTTGCAGCCCTATGCTTTGCTATTTCAGCATGGCCAAAGCCTGATCATTTCTACCAGCTGGAGATATAATTTGCTGTCACTTGGCATCACAGAGCTCCCATACTAGTGTGGGGATCCAGCAGAGAAGAGGTGTCTGGGAAAGGGACAGAGCAGAGGGGGAAATGAAGAGAGAATGCAGGGTAACAGCGGAGCCAAAACCCAAGAACCTTCCCAACAAGAAAAAGAGATGAGGTAACACAGGGCAAGTGAGGAAGCAGAGGGAGGGCTGGCTCTGTGAGGAGGAGGCCCCTGGGAAAAGGGAGTCAAGGAGCAGGAAGTCGGAGGCTCTTCCCCACAGCTCTGCTGACATTTCTATTACATTCTGAGCAATTCAGAACCCCACCCTACTTTAAATTTCATAAACCAGTTAACCTTTTAGAAAAGTTCTCCAGAGCCTTGGGTGGGGATTGTGGGGAGGGGGGGGGGGGGGGCAATCCCCTAGAGTAAATGTCTGGATTTGGTCATGTTGAACTTCAAATTCATAGTCTCATTAATTCATGGTCCTCAGAGAGCCCCCGAGAGGAGTATATATGGAGGGGGGGGCACCTAATAAAAGTGGACGATTGAGGCCCCACAACCCAGACAAGTATGATGTAGTCTCCTTAGTGAAGGCATAGGGAAACATGAGTTTTCAGACATTTAGGCGCCACCCTCTTTTCGGGATCATGAACAGAGGTCCAGCCTCTGCCTGGGAAGCTGGTGCTCGTGAATAAGTAGAAAACAGTCCATTATTAATGGCATTCAGTGAGTGACCCCTGTGTACACAGTCGTTTATGATTTATCGTACAGCCATAAAAGGCCAGGGATGGAAGTGATAACGAAAGGTCATCTCATTTATCGCCCTGTATCCAGGCAGATCCACACCTAAATAATCCAACAGTTAATAATCACCCTGTCTTGGAAGACTGCCCCCAGAAAAAGGAGGGGGCAATAGCATCCTTCTGTCACCTCTCCATCAGTGCCAGGAAGTTCTTATAATTTCTCATGATTTGTAATTATGATTACAAAGAAAAACACCATTTTGCTGTTTATGATTTAACACTAATGGAATGACAGAAATGTACTAAGTGTGAAGCCCTGGGATACATCTGCCATCCTTTCCATTTTCATTTACTTCAATTCTTATACATGGACTTCTCCAAGTTGTCTCTACCATTTCTTTTAGTGCAGATGAATTTTAGAAATTTGGGGGGGCCTGGAACTGAGATTTCACTGGTATGAAACACTCAAGAGTGTCTTTTACATACGTTTTTAACTTGAAATGAAACACATTTCTTCCTGATGAAGAAACTCCTCCAAGCAATGTAGGTCAGATATATCTGTATGTATGTGTTTGTGTGTATATACATACATATATACATGCATATATGGACATACATATATGTATGTATACATATACATACATACATTATATATAGATACATACATGGACTAGAGGGAGATGAATTGATGGCAATAGAGAAGTATCTAATGCACTAAGGGTCTAACTGATGCCTCACAGTCTCTCAGTATTAACTTGAAGAAAAAGTGTTGAAATCCTAATAGGGATTAGGGTTAGACCCATGCAAGACCAAACAAGAAAAATTATGAGACCCTCATATGGATAACTGGAGGGGGTTACATAGCCTTACACAAACTAAGTACCCAATAAATCTTTGTTGAATAAATGAATGACTAGGTTTCCTATTGATTAGTAAGAGTGTGTACCCACATAGATGCCTGCCATGGTTGTTTTAAGAATAATGAAACAAGGAAATGGACTGGGTGACCTTTGCAGTTCCCCTTCAGATATGGTGGCATTTTAGGAGGTCTTGAAGAGGCATGCCCTGTGGGAGGTGGAGAGGCACAGTGGAAAGAGAGGTGACTCTGAAGTCAAAATTCCTGGGTTCAAATCTCAGCTCTCCCATCTGTATGACTTTGTCAAGTCACCTAACCTTTCTTGGCTTTAAGTATCTCATCTTTAAATGAGGGCTTGAATTGGATTATCTGTAAGGGTTCTTTCTGCTCTAGGTCTAGGATCTCCAACAAATCCTCATAAAAGGAAGAAATGTGACTGACCTATATTGGGTCAATGGAAAGAGCTCTTAAAGAGACATTAAAACCTGGTTGTGCTCTCTGCCATGCCCCTAATTAGCACCAATTAGAAGTGACTTTAGACAAGTCACTTACCCTCTCTAGGTCTCAGTTTCCTCATCTGTAAAATGAAGGCAATAGACTTTCTAGCTCTGATATCCCATGATTCTAGGAACTTCTCTGCTGACATCACAACCTCTCTGGACACCTGCCTACCTTTCCATACTGGGAGCAGAATTCGGTGTCATCAGGGAATTGACATGGTTTACACAAGGGGCTGTCAGTTGTCCCAACCCTTCAGAAAGAGGTTGAACTGAATCAAGACTCCAGATCCCAAGACACCAGAGTCCAATGACAATCGATGACATCTCCCGGAAACAGAATGGGGAGGGGGAGGGAGGGAGGATGCTCTAAATCACGTGCGGATTACAATCTTTCTGTTTGCCTTTTCCACTGCAGATCCGATGATTTAAATTAGGTCTCGATTCTTGTTTAAATTATAGTTTACTGTTCTGCACCCCGCTCAGAAGTGAATTACCTTAAGCAGCGGTATTAATAACATGGTTATAATTAAGCCTCATTACTGCAGGCAGTTTGCTGAAACAAATTGCTTCTTCATTATTATTATAGCACCTTTGGTAAAAAGACATTTCCCCAGAATGCGACCTTGATGCTTTATATAGTAAAAGGGGAGATGTGATAGAGATGTAAGGATGAATTAGCATCTTTTGCCTTCTCTATCCGGCTCATTAAAAGGAAGAGAACGCAAGTCAAAACCAAGCAGCCTTGATGGCAATTTTAATCTGCACGAAATGGATAATGAATAGGTTTGAACTTTCTGCGACATTTTTGTAATGGTGTTTTATTTATATGATGCTACTGTTCGAATAAATAAATAAATAAAGAGCTGTACAGGAGAGACAAGCAAAGCCAGGGAGGTTCCCACAGACAATCAATAGCTCCGAACCCTAGTCTTGTTATCATCAATTGGTTTGAGAATTTCCGGCTCAGAGCCAGTTACACTGGAGATCCATCTGTTTATTCTAATTCTGCTACCATACCTGGGCCTTTAGGACTAAGGAAAGAGAGTGGGGGAGGTAAAAGAAATGACCTAGAAAGTTAAAAATGTGTGTAAAAAACACTATTGAGTCTGTTTGGCCCTGTAAACACATCGCCCATTTTTGTTTGAACTTTGGTCATGCTTTTGGCATCTGCCCTCCTTGACCTTGTCTCCCATTTTCTCACTCCCATCCCTGTTCCTTAAAAACAGGCTGAGAAACTAGGTTCAGCAATGAAAATAGAGCAGACATAGGGCCGAAGGCCATTGGCATGGTCACTTCCTGTTCTGATTTTTAATTACTCTTCGTGGTGATAATTAAGACTCTTAAAACTAATTTTGTTTGGTGATTTACTTTCTTTGTAATTGGATGTGGAGATTAGACTGTGCTTTTCCTATTATGCTAAAGTTTTCCTAGAAAGGGGCTTTCCCACATAGGTGGGAAATCTGGGGATAGACACAAAGCATCCCTTGCTGCCACAGGAGGCATTTACAGGCACTATTGCATGCTGAGTCCCGCTTTTCCTCTGAAATGACCTGGGATTCTCATTGGACACGGGAGTACTCACTGGGCACCTTGCTGTCTCACTTTTTTCCATTTTGTACCTCACTCCTGACAGGGGCTAATCCATCTCTCCTGACTTTATCTCCAGCTGGAGACACACAAACCAGAGCAGGCGACAGTGCCATAAAGACTCTCTTTATTGGCGTGCCATGTTTCTGTCACACACGCTGCCCCCAACAGAACACGCTGGCATAATCAGTGGAATAAATCCTCTGCCATGAGCATGCACCACATACACAAATGCATGTGCACTGAGTGCTCACACGCAGACATGCCTCCCTAACCTGCATCCGTGAGGCAAGTACATAAGACCATCCATAAGACCCAGTACAACTGGCTTACTTTGCACTCATCCCCTTTGCTTGCTATGGTATCTAATGATGATAACCAGCATTTATACAGGGTGTCCCAAAAATCTTAGTGTAGTTTTAAGCTTTCATACCCTCAATAGCTTTAAAATGCCCTAAGAATTTTGGGACAGCCAATATAGCCCTTTAAGCAAAGTGCTTTAGGTGTGTCATCAAAGCCAAGTCATGCTATCTGTTTCCTAGATAGCAAGGTCAGAGGCAGTGGATCCCAAAGAAAATTCAGGATAAACCCTGACAGCCTTGGTAGACTCAAACCTCTCCAGGCTCCTTCCTTTCCTTCCAACTCTTCTTGATTTTTCTTTTCTATATGAAAGCAGCATCTGTATTGCATAAAGGGCAATAGCTCAGCCTTAAGGAAGCCCTGGGAAAGGTCAGTCACCTAGCCAAGGGATTTTATACTCCACTCAAAAATCTCTCAAGAATTGCTGGACCTTCTGGAATAGACCGCTAGGCCTCTAGATCCCTCTGCAATTTTGGTGCTGTGTTCAGGTCAGCACCTTAATGAGAATGAAAGACATGCATAGCTTTATGACCAGGATAGATAGAGAGCCTGGAGAAATTATGGCCCCTGGCCATTCACCTGGCGTTCTGTGATGCTCAGCATGGGTGAGCCATCACGGGCCACAGTATGGGGATGTGTAATGCTCAAGGTGCCTGTCTTACCTAGGAAGGTAGAAATGGCCAAATCAGGGTCCATGTGGTCCTATCTTGTAGCCAGCAGAAAAATGTGGAAATGGGAAATGTGATTATCCTTATTTATTGCACCTGAAAAGCCTGACACATCCTGATTCTTCTCAGTTGCCAAGTATGTATTGATGTTCACAAATTTGCCCTAACCTTTTTGGAATCCATTTCTATTTCCTATCAGTACCACTTCCTGGGGTCATGAGTCCATAAGCTTAATGCCTGCTGTGTGAAGGGACACTTCTTTTTGTTAGTTCCAAACTTACTTTGTTCAAATTTCAAAAGTCCCCTTTTCCCACTTTTGTCAAGTGTTTCAGAATTTAGTGACCAAGTCCACCTTCTCCTTTCCACATCCTTCATGCATATAATAGATGAGAGACAGAAAGATAGACACAGAGAGAGATATGAGGGGGAGGGAGAGATGCAGCAGATAGAGAAGAATGGGGTGGGAGAGAGGGATGGATGAATAGATAAATGAATAGATGATAGAGGAATAGATAGATAAATAGATGAATAGATGATAGATAGAAGAAAAGATAGATGATAGATAAATAAATAGATGAGGGACATAGAGTAGATTGATAGATGAGGTAGATAGGCAGACAGAGTTCTCCCCTCTCCTCTAAATATTCTCATTGCTCTTCTCTATGCTTACTTATCTCTATTAAGTCATTCTTCAAGTATAAATAGAGTATCTGTATGTGGTAGTAGAGTCCATTACTAAAGTTGTAACTAGAAATTCTTTTGCTGGAGCAAAAACAGTTGGAAGGAGAATGGTGGTAGCACAGAGGATGATCATCACAGATGCAACTAGGTGGCACATTAAAAAAAGCGTTTGATTTGTTGGGAAGGCCTGAGTTTAGATACTTACTTGCTATGTGACCTTGGGCAAGTCGCTTAATCTCTGCTTGCCTCAAATTCTTTATCTGTAAAATGTGGATAATAAAGGAACCTACCTCTCAGGGATGGTGTGGGGATAAAATAGGATATTTGTGAAGTGCTTGGCTTCTCTGAATGCACTATACAAATGCTAGCTATTGTGATTATTATTAAGACTGAGGTTCCCTATCTCATCCAGCCTGGAAGTATGGCAGTCACTCTCAAGCCTGACCCCATGTTGGTCGTTGGGCAAAGAAGCTTTCTATGTTCCATTTTTGCCTTGAGTATGTTGGTGCCTCCTTAGACAGCCTAGTGTACCCTCACCTTGCTTAGGAGCTTACCATATTGGTGGCAGATTTAGCGCACCAAATAAGGTCCTACTGCATCTCAGAACTCTCAAACTCAAGTGACAGATTCACCAGTTGTCCCAGGCACTATGCTAAGCCCTTTACAAATTTGCTGTTGTTCAGTAATTTCAGTTGTGACCCCATTTGGGGTTTTCTTGGCAAAGACACTGTAGTGATTTGCCATTTCCTTTTCCAACTCATCTTACAGATGAGGAAACTGAGGCAATAGGGTTAAGTGCCTTGATCAGGATCACACAGCTAGTCAATGTCTGAGACTGGATTTGAACTCAGGTTTTCCTGACTCCTGGCCCAGCACTGTATCCACTGTACTACATAGCTCCCTTATATTCTAGTATAAAGGATTATTGATTTAGAGCTGGAAAGGACTTTAGAAACTATCTAGTTCAAACTCCTTGTTTCACAGATGAAGAAAACAAGTCAGAAAGGTTAATTACTTGTTGAAAGTCACATGAAATAAGTGGCATGACTGGGATTTGAATGTAAATCCTCTGATTCCACATGAAATACTCTTTCTACTGCACCAAACTACCTTGAAATCTGCCAAGACTATTACATGGGGCTCCTCCAGTTCTCATCTCTAAGTCTTTGTGTTGGCTCTCCCCCAGGACCAGAATGTTCCTCACCTCAGCTCTCCCTGGCTTCCCTCAAGATTCAGGTCAAGTCCCACCATCAGAAGGAGGCCTGTCCAAGTCCCACCAGGTGCCAGAGCCTTCCTCTCTAAGACTACCTTCCATCTGTTTTGTATTGTACCTTTTAAGTACTTATTTATATTAAATTAAATTTAAATTAAATTACTTATTTATATTAAATTTCTATAACTAAATCATTAAGAGTAGGGACTGTTTTTACTTTTTCTTTGTATCCCAGCATTTTGCACAGTATCTGGCACATAGCATGTGTTTAATAAATGATTATTAGTGGACTACCTGATTACATTAATAGGTCTTCTTTTAATTGATTCTCTTATCCCTGGGACAACTGACTATATTGTCTGCATCAGGAACTAAGAACAGCCTGGACATGAGGATGGAGATTCAAGATTCAAGAGTCCAGCAGAAAAACTTCAACATGTTTAGGGAGGGGTACTTTATAAAGACCACCCCCCCCAAAAGGGACAGAAAATCTGCTAGCAATCAGGAGCTGTGCATGCTCCTTTTGCCACACATCTGTCTAAACCTGAGCCCACTTTCCCCTGGACTCTCTATGTACTGATGGGAGAGTATGTCAGACTTTTTTGAAGGATACTTGGTACCTGCAACTCTTACCATACCAACTTAGTAAATCCCCCTTTCTGAAAGCTAATTATCAGTCTGGTTAGTTAATATCAACTGCTAATCCAAGGGGAAGTATGCTGGTGGGGGCTTGTAAGTTATGATACAAGAAAATAACTCCCTAAATAACCCCTAAAACTATGAGGACAGGCAACTGTCCTCTGGGGGTCCTAGACTGCCAGTGTGACTGGAAATTAGGAAAAGAGCTCCTGAATATCTACTAAATATGAAACCACAAATACCTATTGTGTAGACCCTTTTTGCTTATATATATGTTTATATTATATATTAATTATATATTATACATATTTATATGTGTGTATAATAAATTCCATACATTAAATCCAAAGTTGCCTTTCTTGTCTGTCACTCTCTGAATGTACTTTTTTTCAGTATCACGCTATTGTGACACTTTGAGTCTATTTTCTACTAAAACCCCAAGATAACTGATAGACCAATGGTTTTCTAGGCACATATTCCTCCATTTTATATTTGTTTGTTGCTGAGTCATCTCACTCATGTCTGACTCTTCATGACCCTATTTGGGGTTTTCTTAACAAAAATACTGGAGTGGTTTGCTATTTCCTCCTCCAGTTCATTTTACAGGTGAGGAAACTGAGACAAAACAGTGAGTGACTTGCCCAGGGTCACCAGGCCAATTTGACTTCAAGTCTTCCTGACTCCTGTCCCAGTACTCTCTAATCATTGTGCCACCTAGCTGCCCTCTTATACTTGTACAGTTTATTTGCACACTCAAGTGTACAAATTTACATTTATCCCTATTGTTTTATCTTAATTCATTCAATCCAATATACCAGCCCATTGAGATCTTTTAGGATTCTGATTCCAAAGTCAACATGTCAACTTTCCTAACTTCCTATCATCTGTATGTGTGTATTTGTGAAGGGAGTGAAGAGAGCAGCTGGTTTGTAGTTAATCAATTGATTTTTCCCTAACTCAGATGAATCATAAAAGGTTTGGGTAACAGAGACACAAGGTGTTAACAGATTGAACAAGGAGGGTTTTTCTTTCTTTATTCCATTCAGAGGTATGAGGTTCTTCTCTGTTGAAATCCAAAAGGTAGTTGGCCATTGGCTATCAAAGAACTGGTCACATCTCCAACAGCCTTAAAAAGTCAACTGTTGCACTAGAATTAGGGCAGGACCACTTTGTGGGTTATGATTCCTGGTAGGCTAGAGAGAGGAACCTACCTCTAGGGAAAGGACCATTCTTTGCTTTGCCTTTTCCAAAGTATATGAGGCAGAGTGGATTATTTATCTCTCTTCTCCCACTCACCTCAGAGCTCCTGACCTAACCAGCAGGCAAGAGAGTCAGCCAGCATAGACAACTGTGACTACAATGAACCTAGACCACAGATAAGGCAGTCAACCATTGAATCAAGAGATAGTTAACCCCGTGCTTCACTGACAAGCAGAACCAGTACACCCAACTGAATGACTTGCCAAGATGAAGTTCTGTAGCTAGGGGAAGGATGATAGGGGAATCATTATGAGGAGAAGAATGACAAGATGGCCTTGAGCAATGGACGAAACAGTTGCCTGGGTATGCGTTCCTATATGTGTACTGGTGTACTCAGTATAAATGCTCAGTCTTCTCACTAATGCTGTGTGAAAGTGTGCCCCAGGTTAATAGGGGAGATGTTTTCACTCTGCCATCTTTTTTCCCTATTTTATTTATTTTAGTTTTCAACATTCACTTCCATAAGTTTTGCATTTTATCCCCCTCACTCCCCAAGATAACATGAAATCTAATAGGGGCTCTGCACATACTTTCCTATCAAACACATTTTCACATTACTCATATTACATAGAAGAATTATAACAAAGTGGAGAAAACATGAAAAAGAAAAAACAACAAAAGAAAACAAAAAAGGAAATAGTCTGCTTCACTCTGCATTCCAACTCCATAGTCCTTTCTCTGGATGTGGATGGCATTTTCCATTACTATGCCATCTTAAAAAAGAAACAACAACAACTTTGCTTTCAGCTAAGTGTGTCTCCTGGTTGACTATAAAAGGGGAGCACATCAGTAGGTGTTTGTAGGCTGTAGTTTTAGAAGGAAAGCCCTACAAAATACCTAAAATCTTAGTTGTTACCCCATTGGGAACCCAATTTGCCACTGCCAGTGCAGGGCGGATGAGGGAGATGTTACATGTATTTTTCATAAGCATGCCATCTATTTTTCTATTCAAGTCAATGATAAAAAGCATTCATTAAGCAGCACTGGGCCAAGCTCAGAACCCTTGGAGCACTTCACTAAAGACATGCTTCGAACTGAAATCAACCCATTAACAACTGTACTTTGGACCGAGTCATTCTAGGGATGATCTTTAATGGCTCAAATATCATTCTCTCCCAGTTTCATGCCTCTTCCATTGTTGGAGTCTTGCTCATTTTCTAAGTCCAACTCAAATGGTCCTTCAGGAACCTCCCCGCTCCTCTGCCAGTAACAACGTTTCCCCTCAAACAACTCCTATCACTTTGTTTTGCATTTCCCTAATGCACTTATCATGTATCATTGTATATAATAGTTCAATAATTGTGTATATAATACAGTAATACTATATGTAATAATATAATATTGTATGTAATGGTATTTTTTCACTCTCTTAGTTAAGTTCTATGAGAAAAAGACTTGAGTCTAAGTAACTAACTGAACATAGAAAGGAATTAATAAATATCATATTTAACCGAATTGAATTTTTCCAAATACTTCTCCTAAAGATAGGCAACATTTTGTTGACCTTTTTAACCACAGGAACATATTGGGCCAAATTATTAAGGAGATAGGATCCCTGCTTCCAGATTTCCTTATCTTCTTCCTCATTCTCCCCAGCAGTGTGTGGACCTCCCTACTCACTGATGAGTACCTCTCATCTCACCCCTCAGATCTTACTAATAGGGCATTTTGATTTCTGGAAGATAGCCATTGTGTGTTTGCTCCAGACGCCCAGGTGGCCTTTGAGGCAAAAAGCCACCAAGTCATGGGCTGAACTTTCCCCAGGCCCTTCGAGCTCTTGTCATTTCATTTCTTCCTGAAGGAGCCCATTGTCCCTCGCCTGAATGACTGAGCTTAGCTGGCAATTAGATCAGCATCTCCAAAGGTTACCAGGGAAAAGGTGCTTCTGTCCATTGTTCAGTGGAGAAAGTTGTACCTAACCTTTCCCCAGGGAGGTTAACCCCTTGAAGCTGAGCTGGGCAGGGCAGGGTAATGGGCCTCTCCCTGCCTTATAGGCCCAGGAAAGTAAGCCACTGTCATAGACCCAACCAGAAGTAGAGAATTTGTTTCAGAGAGGGCATAGCCAAAAGGAAGGATATTTAGGATTAGAGATAGGAATGGGTCAAGGTAAATAGAGTGAATTCTTGTTTAGGCACTGATTATCCAAATGGTGGGCAATCCTAGGCAATTCTCTACCTGAGAAGCAGCAAATACAATCTTGGACTTGGGGCTTATTCCATATCTGAGATGTCTTCTGGCTTTATTTCATCCACTGCCATCCTGGATCAGTTGTGAGTTCACCCTGGGCTCTGTATCGGTTGGTGCTTTCATAGACTTTTTTTTTAAATTGTCTGATCCTTCTCATAGATCCCTGACACACTGATATTCAAAGTATTAAAATAAGCCACGTTTAATTTGTACTGAATGGCACTAAATTCTCAACTCGGAACAAGCAAGGATTTGTATTCAAGGGCACAAGGACAGTTACAGTTAGTGGATCGCCTCTCAAAATAACCATCTCTCCTTACAACCCAGACCAGACTCCTAAGCTTTTCTCAGTAGCAGCAGGGGGAAAACTATGCAGTGGTTTTCTTTTCAGCTCTTCATATTAAATTTTCAGGTGTTTCAGATAATCATCTTGAGGGACTGGTTGAAAATAACCTTTCTGCTCTCTGAGACAATCAGCTAAGGAAGTGCTTATCAATGGTTCCTCCCCTTTTTAAAGATAATCACTAAATAGGGCTGACCACTTTCATTCTAGAATTATGAGATCATACTCTTTAGTAAGAACCCAGATGGGGATATTTGTTAAAATATATACTTTCATTATCCTAACTTTCCTAATTTAATAGTGGTACTTCATACACACAAATGTATGTAATTTTCCTTTTGTTTAAGTGGTACCTCCATGACTGAGCAAATCAAGAATGAGCTCTGCCACTCCCTCATCTCACTCCCAGCAGGAAAAAAATAAAAATACCTGTGGTTTCTTGGTTTGTCTTGGTAAAGAGATCTTTCTTTATTTTCTGTTAAACTAGTATAAATCTGAAGTAGAAGAGAAGAAAAAGTAAGTTGATGATTCCTCTTTGCTTAAAGACATGTCTTACTGGAAGGGATCAAATGGTGCCATATACCATGCTAAATATTGTACTAAATGAATTTTTTGTATACCCCTTTGCATACACTTTATCATTTCCACTACTTTAGTCTGAAACACCTTATGTAGGAATGAGGATACATAAACACATGTGTGTACGTATTTCTTTGTACTCTATACTTTGAACTTGGATTCCAAAGATTGATTTGATCTCCACCCACTTCTTGTATGACAAAAATTATGAGCTATAGACAAAGCATGCTCTAAAAAGCTTCCCCCTCACTGCCCTACTCTGGAATTTCAGATAGTAATTTTTATCTTTCTCAGATCAGGAAGAAGGATTGCTGTAAAGTTAAATTTTAAGTTCAGTCTCTGAGTCTTGGGTCTTATGCGTTGAAAGCTGATGGGAACCTCAAAGTCTTTGTGAGGAAGCTATACTCCTTTCTGCACTTGAGAAAGCACCAAAGTCCCATCCTTGGACATCTGCGAATGTCAAAGATCTACATCTCAGCTGTTAGCATTTACAACAGGAGAGATCAACTTTGGACTAAGGCCAGAGACCATCTCAAGCCTGGGGAAACATATTCAGACTAGTAGGTATCTTGAGGCTCATTTTTCAGCAGCTAGATTCCTGCCCATTGAAGACCAACAAGACAACTACATTCCCAGATTTAATGCCAATACATTTGACTTCATATAAATAAGTTTTCCACATGGGTTATTTTTCATTTTCTGATGTGGCTATTTGATTTAATATAAAAGTTATTCACTTGGAGAGCTTTTGCGGCTAAATTATGAAAAAGAACAAAAAATCTCCTCCCCTTCCCCTTTAACATGAATTCAGGTCTTACTGCCTAATCTCATAGCCTAGAGGGATGTGGAAATTTATACCATCCCTCTGCTAACACTATTCTCAGTCATTATAGGACCCAAAAAGGTGGGATCATGATTAACTATTTGGTTTCCCCGGCAAATTTTAATCTAGTCTTCTCTGTACTTCAGTGGCAGATAGGTGTTGTTCAGTCATTTGCAATAGTGTTTGACTTTGTGGCCCCATTTGGAGTTTTCTTGGCAGAGATGCTAAAGTGTCTTTGCTACTTTCTTCTCCAGCTCATTTGATAAATGAGGAAACTGAGGCAAACAGGGCTAAGTGACTTATCCAGGGTCACACAGGTTTACTTACCTGTCTGAGGTTAGATTTAAATTCAGGAAGATGATGTACTAAGGGAAAAAAATCCCTCTCCTTGCTAACTTTCCCTCTTTTCTTCCTCTCACAGAAAAACCCTTCTCTATTTCCCTCCATTCTCAGGTTTTGTTTCAGACTATGATGTCTTGTCAGATGAAAAGGCACGCCTTCTTGCTAATGCCCTCTCTCTTTACCACCAATCTCTCCTTATCTATTGGGTCTTAACTACAAATTTGCCCAGGTTTCTAACATCTTTAAAAATCTTTCATTTAGTCCTATCATCCCCTCGAGCTATCATCAGATAGCTCTTTTACTTTTTTCAGTCAAATTCCTAAGAGAAAATAATAATCTCTACATATCCCCTTCCTTACTTCCCACTCACTTCTCAACACCTCACAATTTGGCTCTATCCCAAACCTTAGACTGTTCTCGCAAAGGTTAACAAGGATCTCTTAATTGCTAAGTTCCAAGACCTTTTCTAATTCCTCTTCCTTTCTTAACTCTCTGCAGCTTTGGATGGCATAGCCTCCACTCCCCAGCATGCTCTTCTCTCTCAGCTTCCATGACAATGCTCTCTCCTGGTTCTCCTTCCACCAGTCTGAGCACTGTTTCTCAGTCTCCCTTTGCTGGATTTTTATACCCCTTTCATTCACTAACTTTTTTTCCCCAAAATTCCATCATGGACCCTTTGTTATTTTTTCCCTTGGTGTTCTTATCAGCTCACATGGGTTCAAGGATGTATGCAAATGACTCAAAAATCTCCATGTGTTGTTCAGTTATGTCTGACTCTTTAGGATCTCATTTGGGTTTTTTTTTTTACAACAATACTAGAGTGGTTTGCCATTTCCTTCTCCAGCTCATTTGACAGATGAGGAAACTGAGGCAAACAGGTTTAAATAAGTTGCCTAGGTTCACACAGCTAGTGAATGTCTGAGGGCCAGATTTGAACTCAGGAAGATGAGTCTTCCTGACTCTGAGCCCAGGGCTGTATCCACTACCTAGCTGCCCATAAAAAAAAAAAAAAAACCAACTACGTATTCAGTCCTAATCCAGTTTCCGAATTACAGTTCTACATTGTCCTCCATTACAATCCTACATTGCCAACTACCTAATAGGCTTATTCAATTTGATGTCCCATAGACATCTCAAGCTCATTATGTCCAAAACATAAATTTTCCCTCTCCCCTACCCCCTTGCACCCTTCCTCCAACTCCTCCTATTTCTGTTAAGGACACCACTATTGTTCCAGTTATATAGATACAGAACCTTGGTATATAAGGATCTTGAGGGCAGGGACAATTTTTCATTTTTCTTTGTATTCTCAAAGCCTAGTCCTACTTCTAGTACATATTGACCATGAGACTGTGAACAAGTCACTTAACCTCTCAATGTCCCCAGGGAACTCTCTTAAGAGAATAAATTACAGAGAAGACTGATGCTAGTCTACATAGATGAAAACAGTTTCTCACCAGAGTTCTCTACATAGATGAAGTCATGGGTTTCATCAACAATAATAATAATCGCATCCAAATTGCTCAGCCTGGCATTCACAGCATTCTCAAACATTATCCTTTCTTTCCAGCCTTATCTAATATTAGCACCTTGCATAAATTTAGGACTCCATCCAACCAAAGGGCCGGGAACTGTCTCCTATATTCATCTCAACTTTCTTGGTGTCTATGTCTTTGGGTTTTTTGAAACAAAAAATTAAGTTATATTAACATATTGAATTTATATAACTTTTAGTGTTGTTTTTGCCTTTAAATCATTTTATTTCTCTCTCCCTTTCCTTATACCAAGGAACAAAAAAGAGGGTTAAAAGTTCAACAAAATTGGCTAACATGTCAATTCTGAAATTACATATACTGTACCACTCTAGTAATCCTACTGACCCACCCATCTCTGCAAAGAATGGAAGGAGACCTCTTTTGCAGGGGAAAGCTTGGTTACAGTACTTTCACAGTATTCAATTTCAGGGATGCATTGCTGTTGTCATCCCTCCGTTGCTACAGCCATTATTCATAGTTTTTGTGGTTCTGTTTAATTCCTATCGGATCAATTCATGTAACTCTTCTCTGTATTCATAGTCACCAAATGCATTGTAGAAGTCCTTTCCCCACTAGGCACTATGAACTCACCAGGATCTCCTCTTTCCAACAATGCAAACAAAACATCACTGAACCATTTTTTTTGCCCTCCAGTTGAACTTCTTTCTGTATGTGTCTTCTCTCCCTGTAAGAATGTAAGCTTTTTGAGAACAGGGACTATTTCATACCAGAAAACAAACAGTCTAACTACAGTTTAAAACAAATGAGGGGGAAAAATACCATGTTTTCTCTAGTGAATCCCTGAAAACAAAGGTGTCCAAGAACAAAAATCCAGATGGAGGATTTTCTCCATTATGTCCTTGAACAAATACAAAAGTTTGAAAATTATCCCAGATGGAACCTCCACAATACAACACTCTTGGATGGCCTGGTCCCCAAAGGTCAGCTGCTGCTACTGCCCTCAGGACTCTCATAGATAGGTTTTCTAGTAATGGTCCTTATGAGCTCCAGCTGCTGTGCTCCCATTGATTATCAAACAGTGACTTCCATTGGCTTTCAACAAATGTTATTTACTAAAATGGGATTGTAAGGACAGTTGGCACAAAACATTCTTCTAAAACCAGGGACAATTCTCACTTTGAACATAAAATGTGCCTGGGGAGAATGGGTTTAAACTTTAAGTACCAAGGTCATGAGAAACATATGGCAAGGACATATGTGGCAGATGGATAACTCATAATTTCTGTCCACTACAAATCTTTTTCTCCCTTCAGAGAGTTCTCTTTAAGTTCCTGTTGAGTGTCATTCTTGACTGAGCTCTAAGAGTCAGTGCCTTTGTAGGGTGTGTGGGCCACACTTCCCACCATCATAAAATGTCATGATCCCCGAAGCTGTCACTGTCCACATGGGTTTGGTTGGAGATATTGTTTCTACTATTGGCAACAGGTGGTACATTTATTAACTCTGTGACCCTGGACAAGTCACTGAGCCCTGCTTGCCTCAGTTTCCTCATCTGTCAAATGAGATACAGAAGGAAATGGCAAAATCGTTCCAGTATCTTTGCTAAGATGCAAAGAATCAAACTTAACTGAAATGACTGAACAAAAAAAATCTACCATCAGACTGGCTTACCTCAGGACCTGGACATTTTGAATTGACTTATTATGTTATGTTTAGATCCAAAGATGTTTCTCATTATCCTAGCCAATCATAGGATATTTTCTGTGTGGCACCACCTGTTTGTATCCAATGATCAAAAAAGACTTTATTCCTCTCAAAGTGATTAAAGACTTGTTCAACCTAGTTTACATTTCTAATTGATTGATTTAATCCTGCTGTCAGGGCTTTCTGTGATTATATTAGTTGGGAGTGGGTGTAAACCCCTTCCCTTATTTAAGTAATAATAAACACTTAATACATGCCTTTCTATTCTATTCTAGGTTCAAAAATGTAGACTACAAAGAATCCTTAGAGATCAGTGAGTCCAACCCTCTTACTTTATAAATGATGAAACAGATGAAAGTCTAAGTGACTTGCCCAATATCACAGAGCAAGGAAGTGTCTAAGGCACAATTTGAACTCAGCTCTGTCTGATTCTCTGTGTAGCACCCTACCTACTATGCCACTAGGCTATTTCATATTCAACCCTTTTGCCTTTGCATGTCTCATGAGATAATATATGTAAAAGCAATTAGCATAGTGCCTGTTTCATTGCAGACATTAAATAAAAGTTAGCTATTATTATTATTGGGAGTAGCTAGGTGGTGCAATGGATAGAATGCCAAGACTGAAGCCAAGAAGACTCATCCTCATGACTTCAAATTTGACTTCAAACACTTATAAGCTATGTGACCCTGGGCAAGTCACTTCACTCTGCCTCAGTTTCCTCATCTGTCAAATGAGCTGCAGAAGGAAATGGCAAACCACTCCAATCTCTTTGCCAAGAAAACCCCAAATGGGGTCATGGAGAGTCAGACACAACTGAAATGACTCAACAACATTCTTGTTTTTTGTTGTTATTACTGTTATCATCATCATCACAACATTTTCTAGGAGCAGACTGTGTCAACAAACTCACCTTGCCCATTTCCATCTGTTCAAATCCTATTTGTCCTCCAAGGATCAGGGCAAATGCCATTTCATTCATAAATTGATGCTTTTTCCATCCTTTGACCTTGCATGACATTTCATTAAGCATTTATGATCTATTCTAAATGAGATTGATTTATATAAGTTCCATGAGGGCAAGGATTTTAGCTTAGGCATGCTTGTATTCCAAAGCTTGAGGTTGAGAGTAGTCATTTTACTGTACATCAGTTTCCATCAGTCCTTCCAAGCTTGTCAAATTGAATTGAATTAGTGGCTATCTGGGTATCCTGGGGAACTGGGCGTTCTTGGTGCTTTAGTTGAAAGCAAAGCAGACCAGGGTATTGGGGGGTGGGGTGGGAGGTGACACCCCGCAGGGAAAAAGAAAGAAGTAAATTGCGTCATGTCTGTGTCTCCTTCCCTGCCCCCACCCCATCATAATTGAAGTATTGCAGTTTATTCCTCAGAGCACAGGGTAAATTCACCAAAAGAGCAGGGATTCAACGACAAGACAATTCAGAGAGAGCCCAGGCTCCATTAGGTAAAGTTGGTTGTCTGAGAATCCACACCCCATCAGTTCCATAAGGAGGATATATTTTAGAGTCCTAAACAGCCAACATTTCCACACAGTGCTGGGCATCATTAGATACCCACCTGAGGAAGCACTTCACAAAATTTAAAGCATTACACACACATCCATTGCCATTGCATCACCCTCCTCCTTGAGAGTTTCAACCACTGAATCTGTTCTAGCTCAGACATGGAATCTTCAACCTTTCTGAAACTCTGGGGTCTGCTTCCCTTATCCTCATCTTACCATCACATTGGTGGACCTTCTGGGAGGGTGGAGTAAGATGCTGTTTAAATGATGTGATTTCAAGGACATTGACTAAATTTAATTTAACAAGCATTTATTAAGTGCCTTCTATGGTTTAGACAATGTGCTGAGTGATGGAGACACAAAGATACAAATGATACGTTCCTGATATGGAAGAAGAACTCAGTACTCAGCTTAGTTGGTTCAAGTCTGTCAAAAACAGTTATTAATTATCTAAATCCAAGCAACTGCTTTGAGAGAAATAGCCAGAATGGTAGAGGTGTTTCTTACTTTCAAAAATCTCACTACGCAATAAGTTTTCCACTTAAAATATAGAGTTTAAGAGACAAAAAGATAAAATGTCATAATAAAGTAAAGCAGAGATAAGTATTTGGAATTTAAGGATTTTGTTTACCAAATAAAACTATAGTAATATTAATGTTTGGAGCTGGCAGAGTTGGGAACAGTACCAAACAATATTATGGAAATGTTACTGTTGGGAGGTATGCCAGTGGAGTTATCTTCCTGGAAAACCAAGGTCTGGTTCACCCTTTAACAACAAAAACAAAAACAAATAATGACAGGGACAACCCATTTGGTTAACGAAGGGACATTCCTTTTTTATTTCCCACTTTAAATCTTCTCTGCAAGGCAGGGAATCTTAAAGTGTGTGTGTATGAGTGTGTGTGTGTGTGTGTGTGTGTGTGTGTGAGCGCACACACACGTGCATCCTTCCTGAACTTTTCAGTATAATGTTTTTAAATGGGCAGCTACACAGTATAGTACATAGAATGCTGGATTCAGAGTCAGGGAGATCAGAGTTCAACTTTGGCTTCAGAGTAGCTGTGTGGTTCTGGACAAATCACTTAACCTCTGTTTGCCTCAATTTCCTCATCTGTAAAATGGGGATAATAATAACACCTCCCTCCCAAGGTTCTTGTGAGAATCAAATGAGATAATAATTATAAAGGGCTTAGCCCATATATAGTCAGAACTATATAAATATTAGCTATTATTATCAGCAGCAGCACTAAAAAATAACCTATTACATATAAGATTACAAAGGAAATCAATTTTATGGAAATATAATAATCTTTTAAAGAACCAAGCTCACAGATCACAAATGAAGAACCTCTTGGCAAAGGTGTACTCCAGAGGCATCTTTAATCCAAAAACCCTAGGAACTTACCTTATTTTGAATTAAACGAAGACTTGTACTCTTGGTCTGGTGACCATTAACAAAAAACAAAGTTTCTTTGATATTCAGGTATATTCCACAAACAACATACCCCCACACAAACACCCACGTATACATATACAATGCATATTTGGGTTTTTTTATTATAATAATAGATGGATTAGAAGGAAACAAAGAATTTTAGACCAAGGCATTAATTAATGTTTTCTTAATATTCCTAGAAAAGGTAAAAAGGAGGGAGACAATGTGTTTCCACGCTGCTCTCAGAGAGCTTACTGAGGAAGAAACAGTATGTACACACCTAAATTAATACAAATTTATGTCAATATACAAAGCATTGTCTTGAAGTGAAGTGGCACCAACAACTTGGAGATAGGAAAATCTTCCTGCATAAGGTGGCACTTGAGTTAAGTGTTGCAGATAAGTTTGATCAGTCGTGTCCAATTCTTCATGACCTCATTTGGGGTTTTCTTGTCAGAGATACAGGAGTGGTTTGCCATTTCCTTCTCCAGCTCATTTTACAGATGAGGAAACTGAGGCAAACAAAGTTAAATGACTTTCCCGGGTATACAACTAGGAAATATCTGAGGCCAGAAGAACTCAGATCTTCCTAATTCCAGGCCCAGGGCTCTATCCACTGAGACAAGTAGTTAACCCTAGATAAGAAGCTAACCCAAACTATTAAGCTCAAACTTTAAAATGTTATAATTTGGAAAAAACAAGTCCAAGTCAGATTGTGAAGAAATGCTACATAAAGGAGTTTGTACTTTAGCTTATGTTTCATTTGAGAATTGATAGGAAGCAGCTGACACTCCTTGGAGGGAGGGGGCAGGGGAGGAGTAACATGATTAGACCTGCACATTAAGCAGATAAATTTTGGTAAGCATTCAGAGAATAGATTGGCAAGAAGAGAGACAAGAAAAGCAAGGAGATAGGTTAGGAGACTATATCAATATTACAGATGAAAAGTGATAAGTTGTGGTTGTTTGAGAAGACAGAAGGGGACAGATTTGAGAAGTGTCATTGAAATGACAGCTCCCAGGTAGTGGATAGAGCACCAGTCCTGGAGTCAGGGGCACCTAAGTTCAAATCAGGCTTCAGATATTTACTAGCTGTTTGACCCTGGGCAAGTCACTGAACCCAAATTGCCTCAAAAAAAAAAATGACAGGATCCTTGGCAACTTGTTGAGATGGGAGGGGCCGGGGAGTATTTTATAAAAAGCTGCTGGAAAACTAAAAGCAGTCTGGCAGAAATTAGGTTTAGATCAACCAAAGATAAGCTCCAAATAATAAAAAACTTTGGTATAAAAGAGAAACTTAGATATAAAATTAGAGGAGCAAGGAAGAATTTACCTTTGAGATCCAGGGATAGGAGAAGAGTTCATGAGCAAACAAGGGCTACAGAAAATCACAGAAGATGAAACACAATTTTGAGTACATATTAGTTTTTGCCCCCAAAATTTAAAATGTAGCAAAAAATAGAAAGGAAACAGCTAACTGAAGAAAAAAATTGCAGAAAGTTTCTCTGATAAATGACTCATTTCCAAGATTTATAAGAAATTCACTAAAATTTATAAGAATAAGAACTGATAAATGGTCAAAGATATAAACAGTTTTCAGAGAAAGAAATATAAGTTTTCAACAGCCATATGAAAAAATTAATTAAAGCAACTCTGAAGATGTTTGTCAGCATGCATCAGATTAACAATTTTTTTTTAAAGGAAAGAGATAAATAAAAGAGAGACTATCGGAAGGTAGACATATTAATATGCTGCTGGTGAAGTTATGAATTTATCCAACCATTCTGCAAAGCAATATGGAACCATGTTCATAAAGTTACTAAACTACCATGTGTCCCAGAAACACAACTATTAAGCCTATCCCCCAAAGTTATCAAAGAAAGATGAAAAGGACCAATACATACAAAAATATTTATAGTAGTTTTTTCTGTTATGGCAAAAAAACTGGCATCTAAAGACGAAGCCCATAAATTAAGAAATGATGGAACAAATCATGGTAAATAAATGTGGTTGAAAACTATTGCTCTGTAAGGACTAATGAAAGAGACTATTTTTTTTTTCATTCAGTCACTCATTTTGTCATTTGTTTGCTTGTTTTTGGAAAGGGACCATTTCAAAGAAAACTGGGAAGACATATGAAATGATATAGTCAAGTAAAGGAGAATAATTCATACAACAGTAACAACATGGTACAGGCAAACTACTTAGAAAGACTGAAACTCTAAGCAATGCAATGACCATCCGTGACTCCAGAGTCCCAATGATGATTCCACAAAGCAAAATTTAGAGAAAAGAGAGCTAATAAGGAAACTTAAGACAGAGCCTTGGGGACTTCTAGCAAAGTGATAGAGTGAGAAATTAACATCAGCCTACTCATTATTCTCATTATTCAAAAACAAGAGAAAATATGCTACATAAAGCGATAAAACCCACAGCAAGAAGAAAGGAAATAATTCCTTGCAAGGTGATTACTATGTCTCACACACACACACACATACACACACACACACACACACACACACACACACACACACGCTGTGTTATCTCCGCCTGCTTTATGTGCCCAGAACACAGAATCACAGTATGAGAGTTGGAATGTACCTCCACAGTCATTTAGTACAATACACACTAAAGAATTTCCAATATAACATTCTAGACAAGTGATTGTCTGGCCTCTCCTTGAAGATCTCTAAAGGGAGGAAATCCATGAGCTCTCTTGGGAGCCCATTCCTTATTTTATGATTTTTAATAATATATATTATAATTTTATATATGATATTATACATATAATTATAAAGGGAGCGTTTCTTGACACTAAGCTTAAATAATCCTCTTTATAACTTCTACCCATGGTCCATGGTCCATGGTTCTTTTGTCTGGAGCCAAACAGAATGAGTCCATTCTCTCTTCCAATAACAGCTCTTTACATACTTGAAGAAACTGTCATGTACACTCAGATTTCTTTTCTTCAGGCTAAACCTACTCATTTCTTTCAACCAATCCTGTTATGTCATTAACTCAACCTTTACTGTCCTGGTTGCCCATATTGCAATGCCCATTTTCCAAATGATCAATATCCTCCTTAAATTGGAGTATCCAGAAATGAACATAATTCTCCAGACAAGGTCTGACAAGAGCAGAGTACAACGCAATTATCACCTCTCCATTCCTGGAAGCTGTGTTCCTCTTAATGCAGCCCAAGATCGCATTAGCTATTTTGGCTGTCATATCAAGCTACTGATTCATATTGAGCTTGAAATCCACTAAAACCTCCAGATTCTTTTCACTGCAACTGCTGTCTATCCATTACTCCTTTATCTTATATTTGTAGTCATTTTTTTGTAGCCAGCTGTAAGATTTCACATTTATTTTTATTGAATTCCATTGTGTTAGATTCAGCTCAATGCTCTAGCCTTTCAAAATCCTTTTGGATCCTGACTCTGTCATTTCGTGTATTAACTATGCCCAAGCTTCGTGTCATCTGCAAATATGGTGAGCATGTATATCCTCTATGCCTTTATCCAAGACATTGATAAAAATTTCAAATGGCAGAGAATAAAAGCAGATTTACCTAGGGTACTCCATTGGAGACCTCCTGCCACATTGACACTGAGTTATTTAGCAACTCCTCTGACTCTGACTAATAAAAGTTGTTCTAAATCCATCCCATTCACATCTCTCCATCTTCTCTACAACAACCATATGAGATACTTTATCAAAAGCTTTGCAAAAATCTAGGGAAAATATATCCACAGAATTCCCCTCATCTACTAGGTAAATAATAGTCCCCCCAAAAGAAAATGAGATTATTTGAGCATGAACTGTTCTTGATGAAACCATGCTGGTTTTTTGTAATCAATACTTCCCCTTTTAGAAATTTGCCAACCATCTTTAATGATCATTTCAAGAATTTCCCCAGGGATAGAAGTCAAATTCACTGGTTCATAATTTGCAGACTTCCTTCTTTTCTATTTTTTTTTAAATCAGGGAAATATTTCCCTTCTCTACTCTTGTAGAACCCCTTCTGTTTTTCATGATCTCTCAAATATCACTCCAATGACTCTGTTTTCCATGATCTCTCAAATATCACTACAATGAGTCACAGCTGCCATTCTTTCAGTACCTGAGGATATAGTTCATCTAGTTCAGCTGAGTGTAATTCATCAAGGGCAGCCCGGTGCTACCATTTCTTTGCTTAGGTTTGGACATCAACTCTCTGTTGCTCATTTTTATTCTGTCATTTTCAGTACATAGGTCATTCTCTTTGGCAGAAAAAAAATGAAGAAAAGTAGGAATTAAGCAGAATTAAGCCTTCTCTTTATTGTATGTTATCAACATCTCATCCACCCAAGGCAAAGGTCCTATCCCTTATTGGATCCCCTTTTTTTTCCCAATAAAACTTTAAGTCCTTTTTCTCATCCTTAGCTTTCCTCAAAGCCTTAACTCATTCTGTGCTTTGGCACCACTGACACTATTTTTATAAAACCATGTCACAATTTTATGTCCTTCTAGTGTTATCTGCCCTTGTTTCTATCTTCTGCGCATTTCTTTTTAAAATCAAAGTTGGTTGGTGAGTTTCCCGTGTATCCACATTGATCTCTTCATGAAATTCTTGATAATTCAGTGCTATGGTGCCTGTCCTGTCTTCTCAAGGTTTCCACACAGCACCGACCCAACTCAATATCCACTCCTAACTTTGATTGGGAGAGGGATTATAGTCAACCAGCCCTATTGATCTGAGAGGCAAGGAACAGAAGAACAGAGATACAATAGTGCAAGAACTGATGGACCATTATTTTGGGGAGGGGAGGGAAGTAAATGGGCTTTCTGACAAGAAAACTGAGAAAAAGTTGGAATATAAGGTCCAACTCCTAGTCATATAAGTCACAGTGATACTGACAAAGAAGAGAAAATGAACAAAATCCCTATAAAAAGATATGATATAGCAAAGATTTCCAGGGAGTAAATAAATCATAGAGATTCAAAAATACTAAATGGATAAAAGCAAGGCAGGATTTTCTTGCTCCTAAGAAATGATAATGGAAAAATAGCAGGAACCTCCAAAATAGTTCAGGAGATAAATAAGAGAATTAGAAGAGATAAACCAGGGCAGAAATCAGATTCTCCAAGAAGACATATAAAAGACAAATAAGGGAAAAAATATTTAGAAATTAGGATGAAGAAACCCTCTGAAATAGCAGATAACTGGAAAAAAATGGCAGTTTTGAAGTAAAAAAAGAGGTGTTAAAAAATTTGATAAAACAGAATAAAAAAAGAAAAACAATTCTGGAAGAAGACAATATCTCTATAGAAGTAAAGGTGAATGACCTTGGATATAGAATGCACAGAGAGAAGCCAAGGAACACAGCTGTTCCACAACAACACACTGAATTTAAAAAAAAAAAAGACAGAATATCATACTGCAGGTAGAATGCCACCTGCAGAGTAATAAAATCCACAGGTTACTAACAAATGGAAATCCCCAGTTTAAGTCTCCAAATTTTTAATGTTTAGGTTTTATACTCCAATGTCAAGTTAAAAATATGTTAAGCAAGGAAAAAAGTCATTCACTTATCATGAAAACAAGAGTTTGAATCACTCAAGAATCTATTTAATTTATGAATACTAATAATTAAAAAGGAAATTGAAAACTTCAGTTGTTCCAAAACTCAAAGGGGATTTGTGCTCTCCATCAAAATAATATTTCCTGCAGGGCTCAAACAAGTAATTAATGATAAAAGATGGACCTTCAGCAAAGGGATGAATCTGAGTTATCTCTTTAATAGAATACCAGAGGTTAGCAGTGTATTTAACTTGTAAACACTTCAAAAAAAGAGAACAAGAAAATTAAATAAGAACACTTAACAGGAAAAGACTAAATGATGAAATTAATGCTCTCATGCTTCCAAGTGAGGTAATTGATTAAAAAAAATCTTTACATTGATTGAGAACCAATGAGAAGACAAAAAGAGTTAGCATTTGAGGCAAAAGATCTAAAGGTGTTTTTAAAAAAACAAGATAGAAAAGAAAAATTGGATTAATGCTTCTTGTAATAAAACCCAGATTCCCTCATAAGTGTCAATATTTTTGGAAGTGGGGTAGGGCAGAGGGAAGTTACATGTGGAAAGAGGAGAAAAGAGTAAAATTGGCTTCAACCTTGAAAATTAAAACCACTAAAATTCATACAAATTTTGATTAAATTAGGTGACCAGTCTTGGTTCCAGAGGACAGAAGATGAATTACTTTACTCCCCTGGATAAAGAGTTGAATACTATAGGTATAGAATATAACGTATTCTAACCAGGCAAACCTGCTCATTATGTCTACCGACTTCACTCATCTAGTCATCTTAACTTCAAGGGGGTTCGTGATGAATAGTAAATGTGAAGTAAAAAAGTAAAATACATTAATTATATTTTTTTAAAATTATACAGTAAAAGAAGACATACACAGAGGTGGGGGTGGGGGTAAGGAGGGCAATACAGCACAGAAGGAAATAAATAACCCAGTAGGGAGACTAATTTGTAATCATACTGGTAAGAAAGAATAATTTTATGGAAGCCTTGGAAGGAAAAATTATGAGGAGGAAGTAGAGAGCAAGAAAGAGCATTAGAGTAGAGGTGGACAGGATCTGTGAAGATATAGATATGTTTTGAGGTATGGTAGGGAAATGAGCAGAATTGGGGTGGATGGCCTCAATCTGCTCAGTAAAGTGGATGGGGTCATCTTTTGAAGATGGTGTAGGGTGAGGGTGAGGATAACACTGAGCAAGTACGAAACACCTACTAAGAAAGTATAATCCTAGCTCCACTGGAAAAAGTAAATACTACGAATAATAGCATTTATCTACTATTTAATGTTTACAAATGTTTACTTCATATGCCTTATCTCCTTTGATTCCTGCAACAACTCTGTGTTAGTAGTAATATTATCCTCCTCATTTAGTATATGAGGTAAGTGAGGCTTAGAAAGGAGAGATGAGTTGCCCAGGATAGTTTATTATATATTATATATAATATTATTTTATATCATATCATGCCATACTAATGTTATGTTATGTTATGTTGTGTTGTATTATATTGCATTATATTATGTCATATCACATCACATTATATTATATTATAGTATAGTATAGTATAGTATGTGTCTGAAGTAAGATTTGAACTCATCTTCCTGAACTCAAAGTCCAGTGCTCTATCCACTATATCATGCTTCCAGATTGTTATGCACCACTAGCACTGAAATTAGATAATAAGTATTTGTAACAAATAATAGAGCTGTGGGGAGTAGGAGTGGAGCATGTGGGTGATAGGGAACATCTACAGTTGAAGAATTAACAAGGTATGACCACTAGAAGAGGCTAAGAAATTCAGAGGGGGAAAGATAATGTTATGTTGACCTGTTCAGGAATGCAAAGAATACAGTCCCATCTGATATTCTCCAGCAGATTCAACCAGCTATTCTATTATTTTTATACTTTCCCTATCTTCTGGTTCCTTCTTTGGTACCTATAAATGTACTGCCATTTCTCTCATCTTTTACAAAGCTCTCATTTGACCATTTAATAGCTCCTCATTAGCTATCACCCTACATCTCTCCTCTGCTTCTTGAATAAACTCCTTGAGGAACCTGCTTACATGAGACACCTCTGCCTGCTCTCCCCTCTCTTCTGAAACCTTTGCAATCTGTCTTCTGATCTCATCATTCAACTGACAAATATAAGGCCTTTTCTTAATGAAAATCTAGGTAATTTCCTCTTTCTTTCCCTTTGGGCACCTTTGACACTGTCAGTTACCTTCTCTTCTTACATATTCTCTCTTGTCTAGATTTTCATGACACTACTCTCTCCTGGTTCTCCAGTCAGTCTGACCACTGCTCAGTCTATTTTGTCAGTTCTTTCTACATGTCACACCCATTAATCATGAATGTCCCCCAGGGTTCTGTGCTGGGCCTTCTTTTCCCTCTATAATATCTCACTTGGTGATCTCTTCAGCTTTCATGGGTTCAGTTATCTATCATTCCCCTTTCTGATGATTCTCAGAGCCATATATCTAGCCCTAGTCTTTCTTCTGAGCTCCAGTCCCACATGACTGACTGCCTTTTAGACATCTCAGATTGGATGCCCTATAAGCATCTTGAACTCAACTTGTCCAAAACAGAACTCGTCTTTCCTCCGAAACCTTCTCCTTTCTTTTTTTAAATTAAAAAAAAAAATCATATATTTATTTTTAGTTTATAACATTCATTTCCACAAACTCTGAGTGTTCAATTTTCTCCCCCTCCCCAAGATGGTGTGCAATCTGATATAGGCTCTACATCTACATTCATATTAAACACATCTCAAAATTAGTCATGTTGTAAAAAAGAGTTATAGCCAATGGAATGAACCATGAGGAAGAAGAAATAAAACAAAACAAAAGAGAGAGAGAGCAAATAGTGTGCTTCAATCTGCACTCAGATCCCTTCATTCTTTTTCTGGATGTGGATAGCATTTTCCATCATGAGCCTTTTGGGGTTGTCATAGAACCTTGAATTGCTGAGAACATTCAAGTCTATCACAGTTAGTCATCTCACAATATGACTTTGTGTACAATGTTCTCCTGGTTCTGCTCCCCTCACTCAGCATCAGTTCATATAAGTCTTTCCAGGTTTTTCTGAGGTCCACCTCCTCATCATTTCTTATAGCACAATGGTATTCCATTACATTCATATACCACAACTTGTTCAGTCATTCCCCAGCTGATGAGCACCCCCTCAATTTCCAATTCTTGGCTACCACAAAAAGAGCTGGTATAAATATTTTTATACATCTGTCCTTTTCCCATTTGTATAATCTCTTTGGGATACAGAAGTGGTATTGCTGGGTCAAGGAGTATGCACATTTTTATAGCCCTTTGGTCATAGTTCCAAATTGCTCTCCAAAATGGTTGGATCAGTTCACAACTCCACCTAACAATGCATTAGTATTCCAATTTTCCCACATCTCCAGCAATTATCATTTTCCTGCAAAACTTTCCCTTTTCTAAACTTCCTTATTATTAATGATGCAACCATACTCCTGATCAACCAGGCTAAAACCACCACATCACTCTCTGCTCTTCATTATCACTCACCCCATATATCTGATCTGTTGTCAAATCTTGTCATTTTTACCTTTATAGCATCTCTTACAAGCAATCCCTTTTCTCTACTCACACAGCCACTCCCCTAATTCAGAACATCATCACCTCTTATCCAGATTAATACAATAACCTTCTAATTAGCCTCCTTGCATCAAGTCTCTCCCCATTCCATTCCATCCACAACTTATTTGCTAAAATGACTTTCCTAAAGTGTAGGTCTACTATTGTCATTTTACTAATCAAGAAACTTCTTGTGAATCCCTATTACCTCCAACATCAAATATAAACTTTTGGATATTTAAAGTTCTTCCCATCTTGGCCACTTCTTCCTTGGGTGGTCTTCTTATTCTTTATTACCCTCTATTTACTCTATGATCTAGTACACTGACCATTTGTTGCACTCCATTTCCTGTATCTATACAAGAATATGTTCTTAATTTTAAGATTTAGAGTTATCAGGGAACTTAGAGACCAGCTAGTTCCTATACCTATTGTTGTTGTTGAATCATTTCAGTCATGTCTGACTCTTTATGACCTCACTTGGGGTTTTCTTGGCAAAGATACTAGAGTGGCTTACCATTTCCTTCTCCAGCTCATTTGACAGATAAGGAAATGGAGGCAAACAGGGTTAAATTACTTTCCCAGGGTCACACAGATAGTAAACATATCTGAGGTCAGATTTGAATTAAGGAAGATGAGTCTTCCTGACTCCAGGACTAGTAGTCTATCCACTGCACCACGTAGCTGCCCTAATTTTATTCTTTAAAAAAAAGTCTTACTGATGTCTTTTGTTTTTTATGTCACTGTCATTTCACGATATAGCCTTCTATTCTCTTTACACTGTGTACCAGTGAGCTTTCCTTGCGACAAAGAAAAAAAGTTAAGACTAACAGATATAAGAATCCTTCTCCATCAGTGGATGAAACACTCCACACTCATAGATTCTTACCTCTCTAAGGAAGGGGGAAGTTGAATCTGACCCTTCATTTATAGGTGAAGAAATTGTAGCTCATGGAGTTGAAATGACTTCTCTAACAGTACAAAGGTATAAAAAGAAAAGATAGGATTGTGCTTATTTCAACCTTCTCCTTGCCCAAGCAATTCCAGTTTGGTGTTCAAACTGGGAAAATGAAGTAAAAACAAAATTCCTGAGAGGTTATGGGGGCTGGTCACCCTTCTCCAAAAGGCCTAGAGAAGATTCATGACTCTCCCTAATTCCTCCATAATTAGCTCCCTTCTCAAAGAATAGTGAGAATGGAACAGGCTGGGGGAAAAATCCCCCTAAAGTGGAACAATTGGTTTCCTGACGATCTTGGGTTTCCTATGTCCCCATTTGCACATCTAATTGACAGCTTGTTAGCAGCTCATTAAGAAATGTAGGACTTATTGTGACCAGCAAAGTGGGGAACAAATCCCACAGAAGAGGAGGGGGAGTTGGGCCAGAATTCTGATTTAGAAAGCCTAGAGACTGCAGACCAAATCACTCCATAGAGTTTTAGCACTTTGCTGGTCCTAACCTTGAGTAGGACAACTGCAATCCATGTTGAAAAGAAAGTATAGTAGGAATAAAGGACTTGAAACAATAATCCTTGAGGAATTAAATTTAGGGCTGAAACAAAGAGAGGCGTATAGAAGCTAAAAGTGGGCTGGCTGCATTGTATTTCCCATAATGATGTAGGTATAAGTGCCAAGGAACCAGGTGGTCACAGAAAGAGGTGGTCTGGTCATGTATGGAGAGTGAGAGATAATGGGAGTATTGCTTAGGGCTCTGTCATTAACCGTGAAACAGAACTTAAGAAAGGACACCAATGCATTGAGGGAGCCTACAAAAAAGATTCTGGCAGAATGTCTGTTAGATGGTTACAATCTACCCATATTGGGGGGGGAGGGAGAGAGGACAGAAGTATATTGTTAATGTATTTTTCTTTTTGCATAATAGAAAGTTCTTTCTCAACCATTAATAGGCCTAGGTGACCAGCTTGAGTCACATGGAAGCCTAAGTAACATGAGTCTGTGGTGGGAGAAGTTTGCCAAATGGGAGGAGCAGGAAGGGTGGAGCAGACCTAAGAGGAAATTGGACACAACAGGTAGCGGTGAGGGAGAGAGAGGAAGCAGGCAGTGAGCTGTGAGTGTTCATTTGTGGGAAGATTCTAGCAGGAGGAAAACTTGGGGATAGAGGTGCCCCCTGCATTGTTACTGTGCATAGATTTCTTTCTTGCTATGATGGATTTGGCTTTCTGGTGTTTAAATAAATGTTTTGGTTCTGTCTTCCATGTAGAAAGTCTGTTATACTTTTTGATTCAGAATTATGCTGGCATATTCATAATCGCATGGGCACTGAGAATATATCCCATTTGTGCTACATGGGGGTACCCACATTGATAATATCATGGACCAAACTGACATGGAAGTACTAAATCTTCCCCAAGACCCCAACCTCTGCTTGTGAGTTTCTATGGTGCTTAATATCCATAGCACTGAATTGGTCCCTATATAATGCCTTGTCTTATTATTATTCAACAAATGTATATTTCCTATCTACCATGTATAAACACTGACTTAAGCTTGTGGGTAAGATGGAAGATAAGGAATACCAAGACACATTTAAAGCGAAACACAGTGTTATAGATTATTCTATGACCTGGGAGGGGATTTAGAGATTATCAAGTTCATTTTATGGATGTGGAAACTGAGGTCCAGAGAGGACAAGTGGCCTACCCCCACATGGCAAAGTTATAAGGATAACTCAAGTATCTGTTTTCCTAGTCTGATGCCTTATCCTCTATGTCTGTGATTCCTAATTGAAATTATTCTATAAAACTATTCAGACCTTTCAACCCTCAGCATGGTAACTCTGTATAGCTCAAGGGATGGAAAAAGAAAGCCAGGAAGAAGGTGGAATCAGGGGAGGCATGAAGAGGATGCAAAAAGAAGGGGGAGTTACTTTTCAAAATTTACTGGTTTTAAGAAGTAAGGAAGATGTAGAAAAGTAGAGACACTAATGTACTGGTCTGGAATTGGAACTATATCCAAAGGACTATAAGACTGCACATACCCTTTGACCTAGCAAAAGCACTATTAGCTCTATATTCCAAAGAGATCAAAGAAAAAAGAAAAGAATCTATACAACAAAATGGTTATAGAATTTTTGTGGTGGAAAGAATTAGAAACTGAGGGGATGCCCATCAATTGGGGAATGGCTGAACAATGACTGTGATGGAATATTATTGTGCTATAAAAAATGATGAGCAAGATGGTTTCAGAAAAACCTGGGAAGGCTATACGAACTGAAGCATGGTGAAGAAATGATTAGAGAAATGCAAATCAAAACAACTCTGAGGTACCACAGCACACCTATCAGCACATGACAAAACAGGAAAACGATAAAGGTTGGAGAAGATGTGGGAAAATTAAAACATTAATACATTGTTGGTGGAGTTGTGAACTGATCCAACCATTCTGGAGAGCAATTTGGAATTATGCCCAAAGGGCCTTAAAACTGTGCATATCCTTTGATTCAGCAATATCACTTCCTAGGTCTGTATCCCAAAGAGATCATAAAAATGGAGGAAAGACCCACATGTGCAAAAATATTTAAAGCAAGTTTTTTTGTGGTAGCTAAGAATTAGAAATTGAGGGGATGCCCATCAATTAAGGAATAGCTGAACAAGTTGTAGCATATGAAGGTAATGGAATACTATTGTTCCATAAGAAATGATGAGCAGGTGACTTTAGAAAAACCTGGAAAAACTTACATGAACTGATGCTGAGTGAAGTGTATAGGACCAGGAGAATATTGTACACACATTGTGTGATGACTCACTTTGATAGACTTAGCTCTTCTTAGCAATGCAAGGGTCTAAGGTAACTCCAAAAAACTCATAATGGAAAGGCTCTCCACATCTAGAAAAAGAATGCTGGAGTCTGAATACAGGTAGAAGCATATTATTTGCTCTTTTCCTGTCTCTCTTTTTCTTGTTTCTTCTTTCTCAGGGTCCCTCCCATTGGTTCTAATTCTTCTTTACAACATGACTAATGTGAAAATATGTTTCATATGAATGTAGAGCCTATATCAGATTGCATGCCATCTTGGGTGGGGGAGGAGAGGGAAGATGAGTAAATCTGGAACACAAAATCTTATGGAATTGAATGCTTAAAATTAAAAATTAATTAATTAATTAAAAGAATTTTTTCACAATTTTAAAAAAGAAATAGTTCTTCAAGACACACATGTAATGTGTGTCTTTTACCCTTACTAGACCACCTGAAACTATACAGAGCACACAATGTACGTATGATAAACTGATAATGAGTTAAAATAGATTGTAAGTTCCCTGAGAGGAGGAATTATTTTAGATTTATCTTTATATCTCTGTCAGCATCCAGGGCATCATAAGAAATAAACATTTGATAAATGAATTAATTAAATGGTAGCTGGCTGGCAGTATACATTCATTCATTTAAATAGAATTGAATTGAATTTGTTACTACACCAGTAGAGCACACAGTGTCACTCAGTATACAAGTTGACAGCGACTACCTCTTGGGTAGCATGGAGAACCACTGGTTATCTTAACATAGTTCTCCAGGCCAATGATTGCCTTTGGACCCTCTCCCTGACACCCTGTCAGAGGGACAGGTGTTAATGGTTGGACAGTCAGGGCCATAACCCTGGTGGGTGAATCCAGCCTGGGGCTGTTGTTCCTTCTGGATGGGATCCAATGAGACCTGTCAGTAGCTCTCTGATTGGGTTGCTGCTACCAGACCTCTTCAGAAGCCCAACTGCATGCCTCAGGTTCCATTCCTTGGCATGTTCAGGCAGGTTGCCAGAGAATGAATCAGTGGCCTGTCTCTATGACCTGAAGCAGAGGCTTCTTCTGTCATATGTTGGCCTTGTATCATCTTCCGAAAACCCAGCCCTACAAAGGCCAGGGAATCCCCATGTGCTGGACTAATCAGTAGTCTGTCCTTAAAGAAGTTCAATGTTGAAGAAAGAGTATTGCACTAGGAATCCAAAGACATGGGTTCCATCTCTTGCCCTACAACTAACTTGCAGTATGACCTGGGGTAAGTCATTTTATCTCCAAATATCTGTGTCCTAGTTTCTTCATCTGCAAAATAAAAATGTTACACCAGATGCTCTCCAAAATTCTGTCTAGCTCTGTGAATCTATGTAGCTATGATTCTAAGCTATCCAGTCCTTTTCTTGATCACCTAGCTTCTCGCACCGCTATCAGTCAGACTTTCTACTGTCTACAACAAATATCTCCCACTGTGAATCAAACTTTTTCCTTTCCTGTTGTCCCCAGGCTGGGAAGATGCCATTGTTTACCCTAGTGTAAGTCCCACCCACTGCTGTTTGAAAGTCACTGTCATGGCAGATTGAGGCAAAGAAACCCAGAAGAGGAGGGGATAGTCCCTCTCATTCTGCCTGCCAGTTCTGATGAATAGAGAGAAGCAGTTTTAAATTTCTTTGTCTTCCTTATCAGCATGAGCAGCCAACATGCCATAGCAACTACAGGCTTGAAAGTAGGGTGTGATGGGAGGTAGGAAAGGAGAGAGAAGCAGCTTTCTACCACTGGGAAATTGGAAAAAGAAACAAGGACATCCTCAATAGACAGCCCCAAGTTAATGTGCCTGCCACTAACTAGATAAGATTTTCCTTAGTCCTGGCTCCACCCTTACATCTCTGTCCCTGCCCTGTTATCAAGACCCAGCCCAGATGTCAAGGTTCCCTACCTCCACTATAGCAGGACATCCAGTGGAAATGATTGTTGGCATTTCAGTTAGACCTGAACTATCCAGTGATGATTAAGGGGTAAAAAGAAATGGAACATTGAGGCAGGGCAGGTTTTTTCTTCCAGTCCATATTGTCTGTCCTCACTTCCCTTTTCTAGATCTAGAAATGAATGACAAGAGTGGCCTTGAAGAGAGTATCTAGTGGTCAAAGATGGTGCAAGCTGAATGGTGACCATCTTCTCCCAAATCCTTTGTCTCTTTCCAAACTTCCAGGCAGGCCTGGGTGAGTTATGTCGTGAAACATTGGCCACAACATTGTGGCTTCCATTATTTACAGTACTGAATTACACACTATTTTTTGAGATGGTCAGAGGGTTCCTAAACTTCTTCCCACCACCCCCCTAACTGGCTATCATTGAGACTTGGAAGGAATATTAGAAATCACCTCTTCATTTTCCAGATGAGAAAACTAAGGCTAAGAGGGGATCTCATAGTATGTAGGTAGAAGAGGTGTCATGAGAGGTAGAAGAGGGAACTAGAATCCCATTCTTCAGATCCTTAGTCTAACAATCTTTCCACTATACAACCCATTCTTTCCAACTGTTTTGGCAATAAATTTAGGTGGAAAGTCCAAGCTTTGAATGGTGTCAAGTAAGGTATCACATATGAGGTGCTTAATAAATATTTGTTGAATGAATAAGTGGAAAAATGAATGAAATCATACCAGGCATCACTTATGTACAACACACTGTGAAATTCAGTTCAATTCAATTCAATAAGTTTATATTGGGTATATGCTCTAGGCACTGTGCTAAGCACTAAGGTTACAAAGACAAAAACAAAACAGTCCCTGCCCCCGAGAAACTGACTTTATACTGCAGGAGGAACATGTCTACAGATAAATAAATACAAAGTAATTGGGAAGAGGCATTAACAACTTGGGGAATGAGGAAAGACTTATAGGAGGCTATACATGAGCCAAGGCTTAAGTAGAATTCTACTTGGAATAGTCTCCCTTCTCATCAGATTCTCATGGAACCTCCTTCTCTATCCAATAGACTATGTAAAGGCATGGTGGTGAGAGTTTGATGGATAACCAATGCAGGAGTTCCCCAATGTATGGGGAACATGTGGGCCAAGCTGATTTATAACACAGAGTATATGATGAAGAGTAATGTGAAATCGATCTAGAAAGAAAGATGGAACCAAATTGAAAAAAGACTTTAAATGCCAGACAATGGAATTTGCATTTTGTCCTTGGGGTAAAGCTCTGCTGCTTCCTGATCATGGTGATGACATGGTCAAACCTGTGTTTTGGCAATATCAATTTGGTGACCTTTTAGAGGGTGAATGGGAGAGAGAGGAAGCTAGTGACAGGGAGACCAATCATGAGACTATTGTAATAGTCAAAGTGAAAGGTGATGGGGGCCTCAGCTTAGGTGGTCATGGTATGAAGCAGAGGGGATGGATATGAGATGTTTTATGGAGATCAAATAAACAAAAATTATTAATTAATTAGCAAATAATTGAAAATGGGAAGTAAGAGTACAGAACTGAGGATGACTCCCAAGTAGCAAAGTTGGGCAACTATAAGAACATCATAGGACAGCAGAAATTAAGTCTAGACCTACATTTATACCACCACATACACTAAACTCCAACTGGATATGTGACTTGAATTTTAAAAATCATGTCATTCAAATATTAGAAGATAATCATATCATGAGCTTTTCACAGCTATGCCTTTGACCATACTCAACCAAAATGCTTAACCATTTTCACCAAAAAGTGATGGAGGTGAATGTACAAGATAAAATGAGTTATTTCAATTACATGAAATTTTTTAAAATTTTACATGAATAAAACTAATATAACTAGGAAAAGAGCAAGCAACTGAGTTGAAAGAAATCTTTATATCAAATATATCTAACGTTCTGATAGCCAAGATATATAGGCAAGTTAACAGAAATATACATAAAAAACTAAAAGGCATTCTCAAATGGATAAGTGGTCAAAAGACATGAACAAATAATTCTCAAAAGAATAATTGCAAATTGTTATCAATCATATGAAAAGGTGCTCTAAGAATTCTAAATGCTATAAAAACAAAAAGAAAATGTAGATCAAAATATCTATGAGATTTAACCTCCCGGCCAGCAAATTGGCAAAGATAACAAAAGACAGAAATAATCAATGTTGGATGGGGTTATAAAAAGACATATACACTAATTGTTGCTGTGGTTGTTGTAACCATTCTAGAAAGTATTTTGGAATTGTGTGAATAAAGTGATTAAAACATCCATAGTCTTTGACAAAGATATTGTACTGCAAGGCACATACCCCCACTAGATTAGTGAGTAAGAGAATAGTTCCACATATTTCAAATCATTTGAACAAAATATTTCTAAAAAGCCCTTTTTTTCTAGTGGCAAAGAATAAGAACAAGGTAAAAGCTCATCAATTGGGGAATGGTGATTCAAGCAATGGAATATTTGAAAATGATAAGAAATGAGTAATATGATGAATACAGAGAAGCACAAGAAGATATACATGAAGCTATATAAAGTGAAGTAAACAGAACCTGGAAAATAATATACACAAGGCCTTCAACCATGTAACTGGAGAACCAAAGAATAAAAAGCGAATATTGCATAATGACAATGATCACAACTGTCCCCAAAAGAAGGGCTATGAAAAGATACCACTGCCATTTTCTGTGTAGAAATTGCAGGCTATGGGTTTGAAATAATACTTATAATCAAACTTTTTTTCATATGTTATTGGTTGGTTTTGCAGAACTTTTTCCTCTCTTTTTTATTCTTTTTAACAGATGAAGGAGAGAATGGATTAGCTGGTGGTAGCCATTCCTGATTGCCTAATTGCACGAGAAAGATTTTTAATATGACCAATAGGCTAAAGACCAGAGTGCCAATAACTAATGGAGCCAACCCAGGATATAAGGGGCTGAAAAGAAGAAACAACTATTCTGCCAGTATCCCCAATGCCTAGCACAGTGCCTGACACACAAAAGGAGAGTAATAAATTCTTATTGAATTGCTCCTGGGTTTTTGATTGAGGATTCATCATACTTGGCCCTGGTTCAGTCTCAGCACAGTGATGAGGAAGGCTATCTTCATGCCTTGTTACTATGCCTTTACTATAGATAGATAGGTGGATAGATACACACATACATATATATATACATACATATACAGATATGTGTATATATACATATATACATATGTGAAAATATATATATATAAAATTATGCATTTTTTCTTGATGTATTCAGGGCATCCAGAAAACTTGGCAATATATGTGGGGGGAGGGATGGAACACTGATTACTGAAAAATGGAGCAGATCATTGAGCTTCAGATTGCTCAGGGTTTAAGTTATTAAATGGAAAGTCAAGTCATGAGTACAAGCTAACACAGGATCTTTTACCCAGGATCCCTAACACAGGAGTGCTTTCCACTGAGGAAGCTGGGGATTTTAGCAGGGTCCCAGGGTCCGGTTAGAATGCAAATTTCCTGGGTCAAGTTCCCTACATTAAATTTTAGCAGTCATTTTTACTTCTAATGTAAATGAATTCAGCAGCTACTTCTCCTGAAAACAGGTTTGGTAAGGAGGGAGACGTGAGAGAGAGCAGAAGGAGTTGACAGAGAAGGGGCAAAGGGAAAGGATCATTAAGTTGGACATTAGGGGTTGGCCAGAGATTTTTAAGGCAAACCACCTAATTCACATTTTTACTCAGGACTGTTCAGGATACAGGATCCTGGTCTCAGCTTTTAAGTTTTAAAACCCCATCAAATCCCTGGATTGGAGAAAGAGGCTTATATCCTACCCTTCAGATGGAAAGGTCCTACCAGAACCCTTAGGCAATGGAGAGGCAATATTGCCTCATATCCTGCTTGAAATGGCTTTCATTTCTCTATTGGGGCATTTGCTGTGTTGTACCCCAGAAGAAGCTGCATGGCATCTAGGGCAAAGCACTACCCGCTCCAACCCCACATGCCAAAACCTCACTGCCATCCTCTGCTTTTGCTACACCACAGACATTTGGGCAAACACCCACTGCTCCCCAGGCAGGGGATAGCCAATTTGCATAACTTAATTAAATTCCTGGTCCTCCTATTCCAAGGAGCCAGCCTATGAAGGATGCTGAGCACATGATCTTAAGGCACATCAACGTGGATGATGAAAGAGCCTATTTCGGTTAAGCAAATTATGAGGAGGCGGGCGATGTCCTCACTCTAATAATTCCCTGTGAATTATTTATATGGAAACTGCAATTACATCAGGCAAAACAGTGTTGTGTGCATAAAGCTCACTTAATTACCCAACCACCTGTTAGGGACACAAGGACCTTCACTAGCCACTCATTTACCCCAACAAGTCCCTCTGAGAGAAATGAGGGGAACCCGAGGGTAGAGAAAGGGGGAGAGGGAAACTGTAGCCCAAGTATTTTGGAGACACCCTCATCATATACACTGCTGTCAACATGAAACCTCCACCTATCCCTAATCCATCTGGTCAATCCTGGACTGGTTGGGCTCGTTTTACCACAGATCCTGGGTTATAGCATATAAGGGGATAAGGGAAAGAAAGAAGGAGAAAGGAAGGAAGGAACAAAGAAAAGAAAGAGAGTAGAAAAGAAAGAAAAAGAGAATCTCTTCACATATACATATGCGCACATGAACCCTTTTAACCAACACAAACGAGATTCCTCTCATCAGAGCCTGGTTGTTTAACAGGGAAATGTGGGTTGCCATGGAAACCATTCTGCCACATAGTATTTCTACCACGTGCCAAGGGAAAAGGAATTGGTGTGTGATTGGGGAATAGGGGGGAGGGGAAGATTTTTTTTGGGAATTCACATGTTGCAGCAGCAGGTCTTACAGACACACAGGCCAGGCCTAGGATCCCTCTGGGCTCTGGGGTCTCTTGTCATCCTCAGGGTCATGGTGTCATTTTGTCAAATGATGCACCTGGTACAGTTTCTTCCATGTTGTCGATTGGGATGTAGGAAGGTACAGTCAGTGAACTTTCTTCACAACTTATAATCAGGAGCCTCTCACACATTCAGAACTTAATGTTTGTTGATTGATTAATTGGTTGGTTGTAATCCATGAGGCTTGGATCCTAATTTTACCTATGCCACTTAGGAGCTATATGACCTTGGTCAAATCACTTAACCATCCAATTTCCCCACCTATAAAATAGGGATAATATTAATCTGCCTCACAGAGTGGTTCTACCTATGTGAGCTTAGCTAAATCACCTGACTTTGTGGTACGTAGTAAAAAGAGACTGGAATTTAGAGTCAGATGACCTGTGTTCAAAGAAGGAAGAAAATGGAGAAGAAAATGGTGAACCACTCCAGTATCTTTGCCACAAAAATCCCAAATTGGATCACAAAGAGTTAACCACAACTGAAAATGACTCAATAACAACAAAACCTGTGTTCAAAGTTCATCTGCTTACTGCTTGTGGGGTCTTGGGATTTTGCTTAATCCCTCTGGTCTTTAGTTTCCTTCTCTGTAAAATGGGAGAGTTGTGCCAGTTGGTTTCTAAGTTTCCTTCCAGCTCTATATCTATGATCCTGTAGTCCTATGACCCTCTCTGAGCTTCAGTTTCCTCATCTGTAAAATTAGGGGGTTGGACTAGAGAGGTTCATTTCACCTCCCAGTATATGATTCTATAAATACATAGTATGCAGCAGTTTGGGTAAATGGTAAATCACTTCACAAAAGTTCAAGGATGAAGAAGAAGAGTATGCGGCCCAGGGTCAGTGAAGGTCTGCATGCAGCCCAGTCTGGGCTCACTCTGCTGTTCCACTCATCATTTCCAACCATCCTGATACATGTGGCCCTACTGACAATATATGGGAACAAGACAACATTGTGGGTGTGTGTGTCATTATCTACTGCTTCAAGGATAGAGGTCAAATCAAACAGACAACACCCTTGACTTGAGTGAGATGGCAAAGAGGGAGAAAGGACACCCGGTTGGTTCCTCTTGTCCTCTTGGTCTCCTCTTCTGAATGAACAGAAGACAGTCCAAAGGTGAGAAGGAAGGTCTAAGGATGAGACAGTAGGGTTCCTGGAAACCCAGTCCCAGAACTGCTGTGCTCTATCTTCATCCAGCCTGGGACCAGCTGTTTAATAGAGAAGAAATGGAGTGTTTTTTCTCCTTTAAAGATTTACCATGTATAAATGTATGAGAATATTAAAGGCAACAATTAACTTTATTGGAAACCTTATATTCTCCAGTCTCATTAGAACTGCCAACAAGATCTATTATTAGTATTACTATGCAGATACTGTAATAAAAAGGGTATTTAAAGTGGATAGTTTGGCAATGAAATAAAATAGCTTTTCTCTCTCTTTCTTTTCCTTTTTAAGATATATGCGTGTATCTGAGATGGTCCAGAGCAAGGCAAAAGCCCCCTTGGGACCAGCTGGCTGAAGAGCTCATAAAATTTCCCTTTGACATCATCACAATCTATTAGAACTTACAGAGCCCCCTAGAGGCCATTCTCTTTATCCCCCTGCCTCCATATAGCAGTCTATATGCATAGCTCAGAGTTGAGGCTTCCTCCAGGGTAGGCAAACGGAGTCACCCTTGGGAATGAATCTACTGTCTCCTAGCACTGGAATTTAAGAATGTAGTGAAGGACTGAGCTTCATCAATTTTATTTCAAAACAAAATTATAATATCTGTTTGTAATTATTTGTATTTAAAGTACATTCACAAAAACAGGAGAAAGAAATATTCATTATCAGATATAGATCCTTTTTAACTGAAATATTTGATCCTTCCAGTTATCCTTTCCTAGGAATTTTTCTTGGTGTCTAAACTTCATCTTTCCTCTGCAGCATCAGCCTGCTTCTTGGTTGGAAATCTATTTAAGGGTTAGGACTTTGTATCTCAGAATGGTATGGTGGAAAGGACAACATATTCAGAGTTAGAGGACCTGAGTTCTGCCTCTGATGCTCCCATTATGTTGTTGCTCCGTTAGTGTCTGACTCTTCCAGATCCCATTTGGGGTTTTCTTGGCAGATACTGGAGTACTTTGCCATTTCCTTCTCCAGCTCATTTTACAGATGAGATAACTGAGGCAAATAAAGTTAAGTGACTTGCCCAGGGTCATACAGCTAGTAAGCATCTGAGGCCAGATTTGAATTCAGGAAGATGAGTCCAGGGGCTTGGACTCTATCCACTGAGCCACTTTATTATGCCCCTCGCTATTTTGTAACCTTGGGTAAATGGTTTAACTTCTTTGGCTCTCTGTTTCCTTATCTGAAAAGTGATGGCTTCTGAGTTTACTTCCAGTTCTAGGTCCAAAATCCAATGAAACAACAAAGACTCCCTTCTGCATAAGCTTGAACCTGTACACACGAACCCCAGCCAGCCTAGGAGAAGCCTTCTGTTCAAAGTCATTGAAAGCTAATGCTAAATCTGAACAGAAGAACTCAGGAGTACCACTTTGCTGTTGTTGTTGTTGTGTTCATCCTTTGTTGCCTAAGAAGACCATGCCATCAGAGAAATGATGACATGACTTGCACTTGACTTTGTTTTGAGTGAGGGAGGGCTGTGAAGGTCACCAGCCCCACTTCTTCTCCAGAGCCATCTGAATCCAGTGACCAGAGATTCATCAGGATGACTGGAGATGACCCAGGATGCACTGGGAGACCCTGGCCCCTTCAAGGGCTGTATCTCTCATTTCACTGTCCACAGTTGGGCACAAAACTCTGGCCTGATGTGCTGGTCCGCCTGGGTCACGCCTATGACATTGATCTGAATTATTTACCAGCTTAAAAATGTGACCCCTGAACAGTAAATAAACTGTGGCACAGTAATGAAAAGAAATATCATATAATGCTATTAAGTGTGACAAGTCTTAGGAATTTAAAGAAATTTTAAAAGATGTTTATGAAATAATATAGTCCCCCAAAAAACAGAACCAGAAAAATGCAGTACATCCCGATGAAGTCCACCTGAAAGAAAAAATAGGTGGGGATAAATAGACAAAGAATCCTGATGAGAATTCAGAGGGAATGAGTGAAAAAAAAAACAAACGTGTTGTTAGGATACTTTATGTGCTGAAACTAATTAATTTAAATATTAATAGTTACTAAGCAAGTTTAGTTGATTGTATTGCTGTTTTTTATGTTTAACTTTTTTTAAAATAATAACACATTGTCTAAAAATGTGCCTTATTCCCATTTCTCTCACAGCTGACAGGGCCTGGGGTTAGGTAGAAAGCAGTGAAGTTGGGGAGAGAAGGGACAGAGGAGTCTAACCACCAACCCTACCCAAAGACAGACCTTGGTAGCAAAGTGCTGTAGTAATGCAATTCAATTCCATTCAAGCAGTACTTGTTAAGCTCCTTCCATAGAAGAGGCAGTGTGGCATAGATGACCTGGGTTCAAATTCTACCTCAAGTGCTTAATAGCTCTGTTAAGTGCTGGGCTTGGAAAGACAAAATGAAGCTTATATTCCACTGGAAGAAACTGCAAGTACACTGAGAAGTAAATACAAAATTAATATATAATAATAAGGGTAGCTGTTGTTCAGTTGTTTTTCATTCATATGCTAGAATGGTTTGCCATTTCCTTCTCCAGCTCATTTTACAGATAAAGAAACTGAGTCAAACACAGTTAAATGACTTGCCCAGGATTCCACAGTTAGTAAATGTCTAAGGCAGGATTTGAACTCAAGAAGATGAGTCTTCGAGGACTTGTGCTTTAGGAATATTACTTTGCTGTCTGTCCTTCATTCTTGAAGAAAACCATGACCCCAGGGAGGTGATGCCATGACATTCAAATGAATTGGATTTAAGTGAGGCAAGACTGTGCAAAGTCACCAGCCTCACTTTCACCTCCAGAGGATCTGGGTCTGGTGACCAGATATGGGTCAGGACAACTGGAGATGGCCCAGAATGCAGTGGGAGACCTTGGACTTTTCAAGCTAGGGTCTTTATCAGGTTTCAGTTTGGCTGAGGAAGCATATATTCAGTGATTAAGGCTTTATAAGAAATGAAGCAAAGAATAGCCTCTTTAAAACAAAAACAACAAGGAATTTCACTTTGCTAGCTGCCTGACGGGAGTATGGATTGGAGGAGGGCAGAGTTGACAACAGAAGATGATTTAAGAAGTATTTCAATAGTCTAGGCAAGGAGTGATGGGGCCCTGAACTCTCCACTCCATTGCCTTGGTTGGTTTTGTTTTCTCTCATTATACACAGAATAGACATTGCCTCTCATCCCATCTCACTCTCATCCTAACCAGTTTCTTCTGGTCCTAGCTACCTCCCACCCCCCAAGATAAACTCCCTCCATTGCTAATAAAAACCCCAGAAGTCTCCCAATCCAATAATGTGGAGTGCCACCCAGTGGAGAATAGATGAAGACAGGGAGGAAAGAGAAAAGAGGGGTAGTAACATTTGAACTGCCTGTGGGCAACAGTGGAATGAGGAGAGATGGAGACTTGAGAATGACAAAGTCATAGATTTAGAGATAGAAGGTCATTTAGCAAACCCCTTCATTTTACAGAAGGGGAAACTGGGGTACAGAGTTTAACACACTGAATAACACAGAACCAACATTCGAACCCAAGTCATCATCCGACTTCAAATGCGGCATTCTTTTCATTAAATCACACTGTCTCACAGTGAATGGTCTACCACAGGATAGAATGAAGGTCAACATCAGGATCCCACAAATTCTTCCAGCAAGACAATTCTGTGTTAGCTGGCTGACCTCCATTCAGTGTCTTCTCTGCATGTCCTCCTTTGTCAATGTTCCTACAGGCGGACACATGTGTATTAATGTATGTGCCCCTAGGTGGCCCTGAGATGCCTCATTATGAGCTGCTAAGTGGACAAACAATTTACATAACTTAATTAAAATGGCCCAGCCATCTTGAAGGGGTGGGAGGGACAGAAAGGCAAGTGAGAGAAGGAATCTTCTCTCAAACAAACAGGCGGCAGTAATAACAGGACAGATTCTCCTCCCTCAGGATGGAGGTTAATGAGGTTAATGAGCACTAGGGAATTAAGGTTCTACCTTAAGATGTCAGTAGACAGCAGGACTCCCCTAAAGTCACTTCTCCTCGGTTTGCCTCAGTTTCCTCAAAGGTAAAATGGAGATAATAACAATATCTACCTTTCAGGGTTGTCATGAGGATCAAATCAGGTTATATTTGTAAACTGTTGACAGAAAATTGTTAATATCATTGTTGACAGTGACTAACGTGAAAATATGTTTAATATGAATGCATATGCAGAACCTACATCAGCTTGCATGCTATCTTGGGGAGGGGCAGGGAAGGGAGGAGGAGAAAATTTAGAACTCAAAATCTTATAGAAGTGAATGCTGAAAGCTAAAAATTAATTATTTTTTAAAAATATATAATTGTTGACATGACAAAAATTATTAATAACATGTAACCCTAAATGCCACTCCCTTAATGATCCTAGTAATGTCAGAATTTTAGTAATGTCTTTGCATCCCTACTCTTAAAATATTGACTGTCCATTAGGCTGAGCTGAACCACACCCTAAGTCCCCCTAATGTGCCTCCCCCCAGATATTACTTTGGAAAGGAACCCAGCTTAAATTGGGTCTCTGCTTCTAATGTCCTTGCCCCCTTCTGTTGGGATTCACGGCATGAAGGGCAAAACATTCAGAATGAAGTGGTTTTTCCTTGTCCTGATTGCTTAGGGCAGCTAGGACCTCATGACCAGGACTTGTTACCTCATCCTACCTCCTCCCCCTTCCCTCCTAAAAGTATAAAGATCCTTTTCATGGGTCTCTGATTTGGGAAATCCACTGTGCTCTCATGGGACATCCCCCAGGTGGTAGGTTTGCTACCCTGTTATCTCAATTAAAGATACTTTATTCCTCAACTCATGACTGACTGATTTGTTTCAGGACTTAACAGTGATTGGCACAAGGCCTGGCACATAGTTGGTGCTGTATAAAAGTTTATTCTCTTCCTCTAAACCCTGTGAAGCAACATTCATGGGGAGCAGATGGACTGGCGTAGAAGGTAATCTGACTGCTCTTGGTATGGTACCACCCCAGGCTCTCCAATCCTAAATGGCACTGGTTCACTTTTCCCCTTTAATGTCTTAGAAATCTCCAGTGGTGGTATGTACCCCAGTTAGGGATCTTTAACTGATTTTCTGCTTTGAAACTGCTCCTCCATCCCAGAGCAGGTCACGAGGAAAGACAATAGTAGGGTTCTCCTTGCTGGCACCTATATCATAAAATGAGTTATTCCTGGGCACAGCTGCCAAGGAAAATAACAGGTACCTATGCTTCTATGTGGGATTATTCTATTCCATCACCCACATACCAGAGATCACAGAGAAACCCTAGGTATCTCATTTTCACCTAAAACAAAAGTCTTTCTATTTGACAGTATTGTATTAGGCATGTATGCTAAAAAGGAAACAAATGACAACACAGTCTGTATTCCTAAGGAAGTTTACAGCCTAGTTGGGAAGAGAAGCTGAAAGACAGAGAGTGATTTAAGAACATCCATGAGCCTCCTAAGACATAACACAGCATGATGGAGAAAGGCCTTTGAGGCAGAAAGGTCTTAATTCCTGGCATTTCTAAATTGTGCAACCATGGGCACGTCACTCAGCTTCTCTCTTCCCTCAAGGCCATGTGCCAGCATTCTAAGTAACCAGACTCAGTAAGATGTGGAGAGAGTTTCCACACTGGAATTTCCCTTCACAAATGAAATTGCAGGTCAGTCAGAATACCCAACTCCCTCCATACTACCTCCCATCAAAACAGAAATAAATAAAAATTTAAAAGAGCCATATATCAATAACGTGGCACAGTAGGAAGAGCAGTTCAAGGCAGAAAACATCGATTAAAATCTCATCTTTTCTACCGGCTAGGGTAGAACTCTGAACCTCAGTTTCTTTATTTCTAGTCTGAGAATCACAATGGCACTAGGTACCTCATAGGGCTGTTGGGAAGGATTAAGTGGGATGATATGTTTTAAATTCTTTATAACCACAAAAGCCTAGTCAAATGTGAGTTCTCTCTGTTTAAAAATAACATCAAATACAGAGGGAGGGGGTAGTTGAATTAAGAATATTTGGATGAGATAAGCAAAAAGACTCCTAAAAATTCCTTAGCTGAGGGAATTTAGTTTAAGAATAACAATTAAAACACAGAATCATAAAATGCTTAATTTGAGTGGTGCCTAGAGTCAGAGAGATGTGAGTCCATAACCCAGCTTCAGATATTTACTAGCTGTGTGACCCTCAGCAAGTCATTGAACCTCTGCTGGCCTCAGCTTCCTCATCTGCCAAATAAGGATTATAACAGAGCCTGCATCCCAGGGTTGTTGTGAAAATCAGATGAGATAATATTTGTAGCACTTAACATGGTGCCTGACACATAGTAAGCACTATACAAATATTCATTATTAATATTAATATTCATTATTAATACTATTATTAAACACAACTGCTCATTTTTCATTCTACAGATAGGGAAACTGAGGCCCAAGGATACAGGTATAATGTATTCAAGTCAATTTTCATACCTAGTTAGTGGCAAAACTGGGACTAGAACTCAACCAAGCCTCTCCTTCTGTTATAACTTCCTAGAGGAATTATAGGGCTCTCTGGACTGGAACCCCAACCTAGCCCCAAGTCTTGTGCAGTCCTCTATTTTCTCAGTGGTGGCTCTTCAGCAAGTCAATCATGAAGCTGTTTGGGATTTACACTGTGGAGGACACTCGGGGGTAGAAGTTCTGTACTGATCCCAATACACAAATTATAGGTATCCAACTGAAACATAAACTCTTGCTCCATAATGCCCAACATCTTCCTGCGGTGCCTGTTTTTTATTCACATCCAAGCTGGTCATGCTACCACTTCCTACCGCTGGACCCAGTTCTTGGGCCTGCTAGGTCCCTTTTGACCGGAATCTAGGCATAACCTCAACTGCAGGTTAAAACAGCAGTCTCTGAAGTCCACTGAACCCTAAGCCGGTTGTTTTCTCCCTCTATGTTCCACAGCCAAAACCTCCTCAATTTCTCTCCCTGCAGCCAGCTCCAGTCCCCTCCAGTCCCTCCCCTAGATCCCTCTTTTTAATCTTTTCCCCATCGCCAGGTTTTTAAGCAGGCTCACATTTCTGTCAGTCCTCAGGCTCACCAGGCGCCAATTTGTCTTTGCTTTTTTTGTCCTCATTCCCTTACCCAAATAAGGATTAACAATGACAAAGCGACCGTGTTTGTATTCGGACCGCTCTGGTTTCAGTCAAATGGGGTTATTGCCTAAAACCCAACCTCACCTCAGCAGAAGCCACCTTGCCATCAGGTCATTGATTACACCGATCACCGAACCCTGCCTTAGAATTGTTTGGGACGAGAACCTAGACACAAATCCAGCTATCCCTGAACACTGTGGTCTTGGGAGAAGAGCCAGTGTGCAGTAGTGGACAGCTGAACTTGAGGGAAAAAGATACAAGTCTAGGGGCAGCTAGGTGGCGCAGTGGATAGAGCACCAACTCTGGAGTGAGGAGGACCTGAGTTCAAATTTGACCTCAGACACTTACTAACAGTGTGACCCTGGGTGAGTCACTTAACCCCATTACCTTCAAAAAAAATTCAAATCCTGCTTCAGCTACTAACTAGCTGGATGTGCAAGTGAATTAACCTCTCTCAGTCTCAGTTTCCTCATTTGTGAAATGAAGTGGGTGGACTCTAGGGTTCCTTCCAGGTGATTCCATATTCTAAGCAGTAACCTCAGGTAGGGTGTGCCCATTTCATCCTACCCTCTGCATCCCCCATCTCTAGTCTAGCGCATGGAGAAAAGGGGGGGCGAGAATGCAGAAGAGGAACCAGAAGCTAATTGGTTCAAAAAAGAAGTTCCTAATGCTCAAGGAGAAACCCCCTGCTAACATATTCGCTCCTCATCTGGCAGGGCCTGGTAATGAAGTCCAACTGGTCCTGTCCCACGCCCCAGCACAGGGTGAGCACAGCCCCCGAGGCCCCAGTGAAAGGGCCCTAGGGTCAGGGGAGAAAATGCAACATCCACGCCTGGACCCACAGACGTTTGGTGACAGCAGTAGCAGTGCCTCTGTCCTTGCATTCTGCAGAGCTGTGAGCAGCGGTGGGGGTGTCCGGGGACCAAGACCAACTCTATGCTTATCATCATAAAAAGGAATCTGTTTAATCTGAGGTTTTAAATTTTAAATGACTCCACCAGAGACGCATGGCTCCTGGCCGTTGACATCCCCAGACCCAATACTCAGCTGCTCCATTCAAATTCCACTTCTGTGTTGACTGCACCCCTGGAGGCTGAAACCATTGCAATGAGCCAAAAGCTGTTTTTATTTTATTTTTTCGCTATGTCTATAAACGAGTTCCACAGAACTTGGCCTCCAGGCTGAGAGCACCCAATTTCTATGGTGGGCAGCTGTCCCACCTCAAGAATCCCAGTGTAAATCCACCCAACCCTCTCTTTTTAACCCTGAACTTTTACTCTACCCTTGTTAAACTCTCAGAACACCTGAATCCCGAGCCTCCATTCCCTACCCCCCACACAGCAACCCCTCAGCAGCTCATTTACTTCTTCCTTCCTATCAGATTCCTGGAGGTGCAAAGATATTAGAACCCCATTATGTTTTCCAGAAAATCATCTTTACTGCTGCTTTCAGTCTCCTGCCTAGTTACAGATCTTCCTCTAACTTCTTGTGAAAAATACTTTTAACTATCAGGATCTCAGTTCCTATTTGAAAATGGGAAGAATGAACTAAATTTAACGAAAATTTAGGGAGCACTGCTATGCACAAAGCATTGTACTTGGAAGGTCAATGACAGTGATGGTGGTGGTGTAACATATATGCTTTTAAAGTTCGTAATGCTCTTAATATACATTACCTCATTTGAGCCTCTGAAACAACTATGTTGGAGACAGATTCTCTCAGTATTTGTCCCCGTTTTATAGATAATGTAAGGTGAGACTAGAAGTTAGGTGTCTCAATGGATAGAGTGCCAGGCTGGGAGTCAGAAAGACTCATCTTCCTGAGTTCAAATCTGGCCTCAGACACTTACTTCCTATGTGACCTTGGGCAAATCACTTAATCCTGTTTGCCTCAGTTTCCCCATCTATCGAATAAACTGGAGAAGGAAACGGTAAATCACTCCAGTGTCTTTGCCAAGAAAACCCCAAATGGGGTCACCAAGAGTCAGACATGATTGAGCAACAGTAAACAGATTCAGAGAGGTTTCTCAAGTTAAAAAGCAATTAAAAAGCACGGTCTCATTCACCAATCATGTCAACTCCCACAGATTTAATTACCACCTCTATTCTCAGATCTACTGTTCCTGCCCCAATCTCTCTGACAAATATAATCTTGCATCCCTAACTGCCTTTCAGATATCTTGATCTGAATGTCCAGTATACATCTTAAACTTAATATGTCCAAACAGAATTCATTATCTTTCCCTCTAAATCCTCCTCACCTCCTTGCTTATTGATTAATTGATTTACAGTCTGATAAGGAGACAAGATATTTACCCACCAAAAAGTTATGACATAAAACAGGACATCATATGATCTCTAAAGTCCCTGCCAGCAAAAGCATCACTCGATTCTACAATTCTGCACTGGGAACCAGAAATAGGACTAACGTCCACATTATTGGCTAACAATCTCATAACCACCCTTTGTCTTTTGTTGTGCTTCAGGACTTGATTTGGCCTCTCCTACATGTGCATAATAATGCTTTCTCTTTTCTATTTAAAATTTGGTATCTGAGCCTCTGACTTGAAAAAGCCACTTTGGTTTGGGTCAGAATTTTAACATCAACAATTTGTCACCTGATGTTTATATGGTGCTTCTGGCTTTTCAAAGCCCTTTTAAATCCCCAATTACAGTTGACCCTGACAATAGTCCTATACAGGTAAGGAGGAAGTATTCTGCTCTCCCTGTTTTACAGAGAGAGAAATTGAGACCTGGAGTGTTTGAAGTGACTATACCCAAGGTCGAACTGATAAAAGAGCCAGAATTATCACCTGGCTAGTATTTGAACTGCTTGACTGATAAGCCCAGTGCATTTAGAGTTAGGGTTTAGGGTTAGGGTTAGGGTAACCCTAAACCCTACCGCTCACTAAAATAATTCATTTTCTGCTCATTAGTGCTGTTGTCGTTTGGTTTTGGTATGGGTAAAATGCGTTTATGTTCACTGATTCCTAGCCCCCTGCCTGTTCCACTGGTTCCCACTGCCATGTGCCCTGCATCCCTCTTGTCTGGACTTGGATTTTTAACACACTTTAGGATGCTTCCAAGGACATAACCATTCCCTTTGCTGCTCTGTCTCCAAGTCACACCCTCCTCCTCTCAAGTTGTTGTGAGGCAGACTGAGGGAATTTTGTCTCAAAGATGACATACCCAAAAGTTCTACTCTTATGCAGGAGTAGGAAGGCTTTGACTATGATGCGAATCCCCTCTCCCTCTAGGGGTAGGGGACAGTTTTCCAGCTGCTGGGACTGAGTGAAGGCCTCCCGGGTTCCCAGCTGTCCACGGATGGCAGCAGGTGAGCATCCCACAGTGAGATGGATGGGGGAAGGTAGGGGGGCAGACACTGCCTCTGGGGCCAACCAGCTGAGGACACCATGCTGCCCTACTGCCCGAGGAGAGCTCAAGCTGTGTTGCTGCTTCGTTAGCACCAGGCGGCAACCTTGCTAATTACCAAACCCAAACCCAAGATTTGCATTTTTATGAAACGCTCATGCAGGAGGCAAATCTTTTCCCTTCTTTAAAAAAAAAAATTAAGACGGATGGGGGGAAAAGAAACCATACCAGTACATACTAATTCAATCTAATCTTAGCTAGTTCAGTTTCCATAAGAAAGTGCTTTCATAAAGCTACAAAGCTAACATCCATAACTCTCTGGTTTCCCCAGACAGGATACCTCTGCATTAAGTTTCCCATTTATCTTCGGAGATGGCAAATCATCCATTTATAATGGGATCTAATAAAGCGGATGCCCATTGCCTTTCTGACTGCTGGAATGGTCTCTGGATCCAAGAATGCTAGTTTTTCTAGGGATGCTGTTTCTTCTCAAATGTTTCATTAAATTACCAAGTGTCTTTCTATATCTGAAAATGTCCATACATGCATGGGGTAGCTGAATTACCTGAGTTTTTATACAGAGGTTGGTTGAGGAAGGGTGAGGAGGATGCGGGGACACTTCAGGTGATGAGAACTCTATTTACTCTGGACTGATATTTAACAGCCCACTCCAAAGGGGAGAAGAAGATCTTTCTCCCTTTTGAGAAACTTACTGTTAAGGAAATTTACCTCTGGTAGACCAGTCCCCAAATCTTAAACAAAGGAGCTCTTGAACTCAAGATTACCCAGGAAGCAATCCTCCAAGGTTAGAAAAGTCCAGTCTTAGGATTGCAAGCATCTGGCCTACGCTCAGAAAAGGAAACAGGAAGGTAGCCAAGAATTACCTGGGCAGGCACAGGCCATCAGTTATGTGTTTCTCCTGCAAACCACTATTCCTCACACAAGGGCTGTCAATGTCACCTTTGCAAAATCTCTCAAACACTCCTTCTCTCCTCTGACACAGTTACCACTCCAGAGCAGGCCCTCATCACCTCATGTCTCGACTAGCTGTTTGGCATTCAAAGTCCTTCATAATCTAACCCCCTTTTACTTTTCTATCCTTCTTACACTGTACTCCCTGACACATACTCTTAGATACAGTGACACCGGCCTCCTTTGTCCTTCCATGTACAAAACACTACATCTCTCAATTCTAGGTATTTTCACCAGCTCTCCCTCATGTGTGGAACACTTCCTTCTCCTGACTTGTGACCTCTCCGGCTTCCTTTGAGTTCCAACTAAAATCCAACCTTCTGCAGGAAACCTTCATTACTCTCTCTTAAAAGCAGTTTTTCTCTTTTTAAGAATTCCCTACTTACCTTATATATAGATTTTTTTTGTTATATATTTGTTTGCTTATTGTCTCTTGCCTGCTTAAATTGTAAGCTCTTTGAGGGTGGAAACTATCTTTTGACTCTTTTTGTACCCCCAATATTTAGCATAGAGACTGGCATGTAGCAACGTATTTAATAAATATTTGTTGAATTTAATTGAATTCCAGCTTCTGAAGCCACCAGAAAAGGAGAATCATCCAAGCCCTATCACAGCCCAATTCCTTGCTAAATAAACTCTGGTCTGGAGGTCCAAGGGAGACAAGGCTCAAGGAAAAGACAAAATTCATATCCAGTAAGCTCATCAAGTTGATTGGGGGAAGCTTGTGAAGTTGATCAGGGACTCCTCTGATCACACAGAGCCTGTCCCCAGCATATACACACAGATTCTCATTTGTTTTGTGATAAGCTGTCATGACAATGTAGACTTAGAACCTTCAGGGGGCTGAAAAACAAGGCACAATTTTTAAACCCTGCGTATTATATGTATGTGTGTATGTGTGTGTTTGTATGCACAATTTGGGTCATCTCCAGTCCTGATCTATAACTGACCACTGGACTCAAATGGCTCTAGAGGAGAAAGTGAGGCTGATGACCTTACACAGCCCTCTCTCCTTAAATCCAATTCACTTCCATGTTGTGGCATCACCCCTAATGTCACGATCCTCTGTGAAAGCAAAGGACAAACAACAAGAATGTATACTACACCTACACACCCACATATATTTATATATATATATTCATATACACTATGTCAAAATACTATGACCCATGTACTATGTCACTATGGCAAGATAGTCACATGTATATGCATATACATGTAAAAGATTATATATAAAACCAAATATGTATAGACATGCATGAACATACGTACATGTATTGTGATGCAACTGTACTTGTATGCCCACCTAGGTGTGCAAGCACACTAGAACATACGTGTATGTATAGGGCTATGTGCAAATATATATTCATGTGTACATCCATGTGTGTACATATATATGTATATATACACACATGTATGAATAGATGAAGGCACTAGAATTAAGCAGGATTGGGGGAGGTTTTCTGTATTTGTGTATAGACATACATGTGTGTGTGTGTGTGTGTGTGTGTGTGTGTATGTACATACACAGTCTTCTCTGGCTTCCTTTAAGTCCCAACAAAAGTCCCACCTTATACAGGAAACACTCTCCAGCCTCTCTTAATTCTGTTGCCTTCCTTCTGTTAATTATCGCCTATTTATCCTCTGTATAGTTTGTCTTGTGTAGATTTGTTTGAGTGTTGTCTCCCCCTTTAGACTATAAACTCCTAGAGAGCAAAGACTTTCTTCCAATTCTTTTTCTATGCTCAGCACTTGGCATAGTACCTGACACACAGGAAGTGATTAATAAGTGTTACTTGATTGAATGATTTATGCCGTGTGTATGTGTGTGTATATGCAGATGTACATCCACAGATACACATATGTATATATGTATACAAGCATACGTATATGTATGGGTATGGGTATGTATGTACATCTGTTTACACATATGATGTCATAGTTCTGACCTTGTCCAACCTTCAACCACCTGGTTGCTTGTGGTAGAGTTGCCTGAGGTTTTGGAGCTGGGCATCTAAAAGAATGGAATCTTCCATTGTTTCATCTGAATGGAAAGCATCCTTGTCTCAAAACAGACCCCATTAAAAGAAATATTCATTACTCACCCTTAGGAGGTTCTCTAGTACAGTGGGAAAAATGCTAGATTTGGAATAAAAAGACCTAGGTTCAAATCTCAGATCTATGATTTACTGCTTGTGACCTTGGATAAGTCACTTCCTCCTTGGGCTTTAGTTTTCTCATACACAAAATATGGGGTTGACCTAGATGATGCCTAATGACACGTTCAGCTATAAATCTATAACACTATGACATGAAGAGCCGGAGCTTCAAAGGTTTAACTCTAGAGTGATAGCCCCTCAGAAGGCAGAGTTGGAAGGGATCTTAAAGGTCAGGTAGTCTTCCTACCTTCTACACCTTGCAGAAATCCCTTCCATAGCAACCTTGTAGATGGCCATCCATCTATGAATACTTCTGGTAACAGGCATCTCACTACCACTCAAAGAAGTCCTATAATTTTCACCACACTGTAGACTGACTCCTTCATTCTGCCCCTAGAAAATTCCTCATCATGAAAGATCTCTTCAGCCTAGGAATCCACTCCCTTTGACTGGATGGCTCCTCCCAGAATCTCTATTTAAGGAGGCACTCAGTCCAGCCTTGTCTTCTTGCCATCACACCACGCCCCTCCCCCCTTCATCTTCCTTTTATGTAAGCTCTGTGGGGGCAGGAACTGTCTTTTCTTTTTTCTTTTTTAGTTGTATTTGTACTCCCAGCAATTAGCATGGTGCCTAGCAATGTAGTAAGTGCATCATGAGCATTTGTTGGGGCAGTCAGGTGGTTCAGTAGATAGAGCACTGGCCTTGGAATCTGGAAGATTCATCTTCATGAGTTCAGATCTGGTCTCAGACACTTACTAGATATGTGACCCTGGCACTTAACCCTGTTTGCCTCAGTTTCCTCATCTGTAAAATGAACTTCATAAGGAAATGGCAAACTCTTCTAGCATCTTTGCCAAGAAAACCCCAAATAGAGTCATAAAAAGTTGGACATAACTGAAAAATGACTGAACAACAAAACATGCATACATCCAGATCATACCTTTCCTCACTATCATGTACTCACATACATGATCCAGGTAGCATGTACTTCACTTGGTTGGTTTGTGAAAGGTAGCATGGGAAGTAGAAAGAGAGTAGGATTTGGGGTCAGAAAACTTAGGTTCAATTCCTGAATTTGTTCCTTACTACCTGTGTCATGATGGGCAAGTAATCATATACTTAACTTCTTTGTGCCTCAGTTTCCTCATGGACTAGTTGCCTTCAGATGGCTCTTCCAGTTCTAAACTCCTATGAGTTCAAACCATTGAGACTTCTAGATTATCTAGCTCCTTCTTCCTCCAGCCCCCCAAACCAGATAAACATATTCATCTTTCACTGGGTTGTCAAACTTCCTCACTTGACAAATGGAGGAGATGGAGTACCCTGTGCAGTGGCCCAAGGTCATACAGCGAGTGACCCACTAGTATCCCACTATTCTGGTTTTCCAGATAAAATTCTCCTTTCTGTTCTTCATTCTACCATTCATGGGCAACACATTTCTCACGGCCTCTTCTTGGATGTTGCTTGAATCCATTGGTTTCTTCCACATTTGAATTTCATTTGGGAAGCCTTTGTGTGAGGAGTTGGGGGGAGAGAGGATTAGCTTTTCCTCCTGAAATGTGCTCTGGATGCTGGGGAAAGGGAGGGTGGGAATCAGCAAAGCGAGTTAAGCTTCCTGACTCGAGCTGTGGGCTTAACGGTGCAGATTACAACAGCAGGTGATGAGCAACTTAGCTGCTGCTGTGGAGACTGTGACAATCCTGTTACAGGGCAAGGGCGTTTGAGCTACAGCTCCAAATTTCAAAGAATGATTGAGTTGGAACATAACAGGCTGATGGCAACCAGAGACCAAAGTTATTTGGCTTAAAAGAGAAAGCTGTTGGGAGACAGGAGGGAGGAGAAGGAAGAGGGAGACTGGTGAGGAACAGGAGGAAAGCCAGTGCCTACCTCACCCAGCATTGAGCTCCCTACAAAGGAGTGGCCTCCTACCTCCCATGATACTTTCTTCCCCAAAGTCCTCTCGTTAGGAAGTCAAGTTCTAGCTGTCTATGTATATATGACTGGCATCCTCAGCTAGCCTGGCAGCTCCTTGAAAACAGAGACCACATCTTAGACCTCTTTATATCTTCACCAACCCTTAGTCAGTCAGTCAACAAGCATTTATGAAGCAGTTAATGTATGCTAAGTACTGTGCTGAGATATGTAGAAAGTTAAAAAACAAGGTCCCTGTTCTCATAAAAGAGACAACTTGCAAATAACTATGTACATGCAAGATATCCTTCGTTCTCAAAGAGGACCAAAATGACATCACTATGCTAGAGTCAAGTTATGGTGTGCTGGACTGTGGCTGATCAGATCAATCCAAGCTCCGAATACAGGCTATACAGTGTCAATGGAAGGTAACCTCAGAGTAAAGGCATTAGAGGAAGGGGAGGGTGGGCAGGAAAATTCTCCTTCAGGAGATGAGATTAGAACAGTCTTAAAGAATGCCAGGTGGTGAGAGAAGAAGGGAGAACATTCAAAGCATGGGGAATAATAGTGCCTTGCACACAGTAGGCACTTTATATGTGTTTTTTGGTCCTTTTCTTAAGTTCCAAGTCTTCTCTGCTGAAACCTCCCATCTCCTTCATATGACTTTTCCAGAATCAGAGGAAGGGAAATAGAAAATTGGGAGCAGACCCCTGTCACAACTAGCAAAGGATTTGGGGAAACCAGAGATAATTTAAAAAAAAAACACATAGAAGAAAGTGAGTCTTTGTATATTTCCTTGCAGTTTTTAGATCAGGATAAGATTATAGAGCCTTCTGTGTGATCCTGGGTGAGTCACTTAAACCCAATTGCCTCCAAAAAAAAGAGTTTAGGAGCTTACTCAGAATGTCCTCTGGAGGTCATTGAGTCCAGTCCTGGGTCTCCAAGTCAGTCTGCTGCTACAATATTTGGGAATCTTTCTTATTCCTAAAGTACTCTAGGAAAGGAATATCTGTAGTCTCACATATGGACAGAGGGAATGTTTTTATTGCATTCTACACTTGGGTCAATTAAGCAATATCATTTGAAAGAGGACTGGACTTGTAGTGAGAATCAATCAGTCAGTCAATAAGCATTAATTTGTTAATTAATTAAGCCAGGTTCTGGGCATATAAAGATAAATAATCCCTGACCTCAAAGAAGTTATATTCTAGATTTCAGTTTTATGACTTTCCAACTGGGTGATTTGGGACCAACCTGCCCAGTTCTCTGAGCTTTTGTTTCCTTATCCGTTAAACAGAAATAATTTCTCAGATTATCTACCTCATAGGAATACTGAGAGAAATGAGCTCTGTAACAACAACAATAATAACAACAATAATTCTTATTTATATAGCACTTTGTCAGATATTGCTTCATCCTCTGATTCTCTGTTTCCTCATCAGGAAAATGAAGAGATTAGATCAAATGATCTCTAAGGGTCTTTCCAGATCTAAAACCTGTATTTTCCCTAGGAAAGTGAGTAATGCTGTGGTTTGCTGAGTACCTATGTGCTGAACACCATGAGAGTGGGGCAAGGAAACAAAACCGTAACTGGGTATTTTGCACCTGGCACAGGTACCATAAATTCTACTTGCCTGGGACAAAGGAGATCTTTTGATGGTGTAAGAGGTTAATTATGTTGAAGAGAATTAAAGATCTTCCCCATCCATTAATGAGCCTGCCCATTAAGGGAATTTTGATTAGGGGAGATTTGTTTTGTGGGAAGGCCTATACCTTTTGTTAATTTCTAAGGAGGCATTGATTCTCCAGGGTCCTGATGCCCTCTGGCTCTGAAAAGTGCATATATATGTATATATGTATGTATGTATGTATATACTCTGAGGTGAGGCTTTATTTTGGGGCTTACACATTGGAAGTGTTTGTTTGGCCAGATGAGACTCTGGGCAGCAGCTAAGGACCTCTCCCCTTTGAAAACCCAGATGTCAGTGCTTCTCTCTCTGGTAACTATGTATGTACATAACTGTCAGACGGTTGTGTCTGTCTCTTGATCTGTGATGTATGTATTGCTTATGGTCAGACAGTTGAAAGTCCTGTCTGTTGATCTTTATTTCTCTGTTTGTATTTTCTCAGTTCAGGCTGCTGACTTTTTTCCCCTGAACTAAGTGAATGATACATGTGCTTGATTAAAGTGATTGTTGACCCCTCAGAAGTTGCCTTTCCTTTTAGAAAAGCATATCTAAGAACCTGTACAGCACACCCTCGTGTGTATATTGGGGTCCTTGCTGTTACAGATGGAAGAGGGAAGGACCAGTGGTGAAAAGCAACTAGAAGAGAGGTTGTCCTATGAGTGAAGATGAAAATGGTGGGGCAGGGAAAGAGTTCATCCCAATTCCACCATCTGGGTATGTCATATATTAACTGATTATTCTTGCTAACTAGAACTAGTTTCTCCTTCTGAAGTACCAAACAGGCTGTTACTGGCCTCTAAATTCAGCACCTCTGAACAAAGTCCCAGCCATCATGTCTTAGCTGTAGCTCTGCCAGGAAGGAAAGGGGGAAAGGAAAAAGTCAAGGAGAAGAACCCCTCCTAGAGTCTGGGGAGTTTCCTCTAAGGCTCCTGTTAACAGAGGGGCTAAATAAATATCCAGAAAGGTCAATTGCATTTTCATAAGGAAAGATGGAGCCTCTCAGGGCAACATGGAGATCAGTTGCTCCCCAAGAAAGGTTAACACAGCTTGCATTTCTTCATCTCACATAAGCCATCTTCCTACTTCCTCCATGCCCTACTCCTCAAGGCAAAAGACCTAGAGGACCCAGAGCAGCAGCTTCTCTTCAGAGGTGTAACAAAGGAGAACAAAATGCAAAACCCATCTGAAAATTCCCATGTTTGTGCTCCTATTTGAAGTCTCAGAAGAACATGGAGTGGGAATGACTCTAAGCAAACAGAAACACTGGGTACTAGCTCTACTATGCACTTTGTAAAGAAGCCAACATCCAGACCTATACCCACCCTCACTTCTTGCCTAAACCCTTCTGGAAGACAGAGGTGACCCCAGGGCACTGAACCTAGGGGAACCTGAGTTCCCCTTCCAAAGCAAATGCTGTCTTCTCAGAGTTTGGGGAGAATTCCCCTAGTTAGAGATCATGGTCTCCTGTGGCTTGTGACCCTGTACCTGTATGTGCATCTTCCACACTAGCAGGGAGTTTCTGAGGGTCTTTCAGATGGGATAGCTCTTCATCTACACAAACAGAGGTTCTCTCCTGCACCACAGAGAGAAAGGACCCTTCCTCCCTCAATCACCTGTGCATCTCTGCACAACCAGATGTTTCCTTCTGTTAAGCCCTTAGCTATCTCTTTTTTTCCAGTTTGGTTGCCCATTTAAGAGTGGTTGCCTTCTTCCTTTAGGAATTAAAGGCTACACCACATAGAAACTGGTAGCTGGGAGCCCAGAAATAAGAGAGGCAGAGACCAAAACAATCAGAATAATAAAACTTTCCAGAGAGCCTGAGCAGAGAGCAGAGTGAGCCATGATGGAGCTGTCTCCAGTGAGGAGATGGTGACCATTCAGCCTTTGAATGTGAAGAGAATAAGCTTTTCTTAGCAAAGCATATAGTCCCTTCAGGGGGCAGAGTGAGGAAACAGAAGCAAGGAGAAGAAAGGAAGTCTGTACCACTAGTGGCTTGGAAGGAGGTCCAGGAACTCCATTCTAGGCTACTAGAAGAACTGGCAAATACAATTACTAAGTCACTCTTAATGATCTTTGGAAGATCATACAGAAGAAATAATGCAAGGTTGGAGAGGGGCAAACTTCGTGATTTTAAAAAAAAGTAAGGGATTGGACTAGATAGAGGCCAATGAGTTGAGCTTTGATTTCAAGTACAATTTTAGTGTATTCTTAAAGAGAAAGTTAGTGAACTAGAAAGGGAAGCAGAGCTCACAAAGATCAAGAATCACTCCCATCAAACAGCATCATTCAGTGGAAAGATGCTACCCAAGGAGTCAGTGGACCTAGGTGCAAATCCTAATTCTAGTATTTATTCTCTGAATGACATTGAATAAATCATTTAACTTTTCTCTTCATCAGCTTTTCATCTATAAAATGATGCACTTAGACAACGTATCTTTTAAGGTAGGGTTCAGCTCTAAATTTAATATCCTATGAACATGTCAGGTAGACTCACCTCATTTTTCTTACAAGTATTACTGAAGTGATCAGGGCATACTAGAGATGCTGTTTACCTAACTTTTTAAATAAACATTTGATAAATTCTCTCTTTTCACTCTGGAACATCTTTCAACCTCTGTGGCCTGGCGCTGTGCTACACACTAGGGATTCAACCATGAAAAAGAAAGGCAGTGTCTGTCTTCAAGGAACTTATAAGCTAAAGAAGATAATTCACCAAAGGAAGTTGAAAAGAGGGTGGAGAAGAAAGAAGGTGTCTGGTTCAAGGGTGTGATGGAGAACTCTAAAGGAAGGCAACCAGTTTGAAAATGAAGATCTGGCCAACCTGAAAGGGATCTTAGAGGTAATTAATTTAAACAAACCCCTTTACTTTATAGATGAGATATAGATGAGAAATTGAGGCTTAGAGAGGCGAAGTCATCTATCCAAGGTTACAAAAGGAATCAAGTTACAGATCTGAGGAGAAGGTCTTGGACTTCTCAAAAGTACAAAGTGGAAGAGAGATGTTTAGGTAGTACTTCTTCTGAACAAAGAACTGGGAGTTTTATTGGACCGCAAGCTCTATAAAAGTCACTAGTGTAGGTAGCTAGGCAGCACAGTGGATAGAGCACTAACCCTGGAGTCAGGAAGACCTGAGTTCAAATCTGGCCTCTGACACTTGAAAGCTATTTAACCCTGATTGCTGCCCAAAATAATTTTTTTTAAAAGTCACTAGTGTAACATGATAACCAAAAATGTTAATGCAAGCATAGACTGCACAGAGAGGCCTAGTGTTCAGGACTAGGGAGTGGACAGTCTCCCTGTAGTCTGCCTTGGTCAAACCACACCTGGAATATTGTGTTCATTTCTGGATGCTAATGTTTAGGAAAATCATTGATAAGCTATAGAGCATCCAGGAAAGGACAACCAGGATGGTAAGGGGCCCGGATATCATGCTATGGGAGGACTAGTGGGAGGAATCAGTGATGTTTAACTTAGAGAACACTGAGGGGAGGATAGCTATCATTATTTGAAGGATTGTCCTATGAAAAAAGGAACTGGATTTGTTCTGCTTGGCCCTGAATGCAGAAATAGGAACAAGGGGTGGAAATAGCAAAGATACATAATAGAAAGCAAAGTGTAATTGATTGGTCTTGGAAGGTGCAGGTTTCCCATTCTCTGGAGGGCTGGATGATCATGTTGTAGGAGGAACTGCTATCCTGATATGGGTTGGACTAAATGGACCCTGAAGTCCCAACTGATTCTGAGATTGTGAAATTCTGTGAAGGTACTAAATCCTCCCCAAGGGATATTTGAAACATTCAGCCAGGATCCCTAAGTCTTTGTGAGGATTCCTGCACCCGTGCTTGCACACGTACACTTCAACTTCACCATGTTGTTGTGGGAAGGGAATTCACACAGGAGTTCTGCCACTAACCAGCCACATAACTTTGGGGAAGTCTTTCATCTGCTCTGAATTTCAGTTTTTTCATCTGTAAAATAAGAAGATTGGACCAGGTGACCAAGAACCTCTGATCTCATTTATGACTCCCCAAATCTGGATGGGAGACAGAGGCAGGACCTACTTATCCCCTGCTTTCTTTTAGAGAGTAGTTCCAGAGGTTACAGCTCCCACTGCCCACTGGCTACAAGCATTCTTTAGTCCAATAGAGATCAGTACGTGGGGGGAGTAGAAGAAAGAGGAAGGAGGGAAAGGAGGGGGTTGTATTACCTTGAGAAAGCCTGGTATTTATTAACTTTATGGTAATGATGGTGACTGGCGCCGTGCTCCTTCCCATATCCCTATGTTTAGCTGGAGGAGGTTTTGACATTTCCCAGTACCCCGGTTTCACTGAAGAGGGGGAGTCCCAAGGGCGGGAGTAGGAGTTGAGGTGGGGAGGAGAAACAGGGTTCAGATAGAGCAGATTTGCCTAGAGGTTGGACAACAGCTCAGCAGCATCAAGCCTTCCCCTCCCTCTCTCATTTTGGATAGAAAAACAGTCACTTAATTAGAGGCAATAGAATTCAAGAATTCTAAGAAGGAGAAGGTAGCTGCTGGCCCATTCAGAGTTCCTTCCTGGAAGGAAGTGAAAACGACACCACACATGTCTGTCATGCCAGCTAGAAGATGGTGGGGGTGAATAGCCTGTGGACAAATTATACATAAATTTGGAGAAGCACCTTCTCTCTGTTCCTCCACAGGCTCTCAACTCCTTCCTGACCCTATGGAGTGTCTCTAAGTCCTGTTTATCTCATTTGCAAACAAGAGAAAGGAACCAGAGGAGAATTCTGAGTTGCACATTCATTCATTTCAAGGATGCAATTTGAGCCCTGCTCACTCTCCCTAACTTCACACCCTCGAAGTTCCCTTTTGCAGGGAAGTCAGGAGATGGGGAGCTAGAAAGTTTCTGAGCATTGGACCAGAGAAGATGGAACAACCACCTTTGAAGGAGAAAGAGAAGAAGGAGGAGGAGGAGGAGGAGGAGGAGGAGGAGGAGGAGGAGGAGGAGGAGAAGGAGGAGGAGGAGGAGGAGGAGGAGAAGGAGGAGGAGGAGGAGGAGGAGGAGGAGGAGGAGGAGGAGGAGGAGGAGGAGAAGGAGGAGGAGGAGGAGGAGGAGGAGGAGAATAAGAAAGAAAAAGAAAGAAAGAAAGAAAGAAAGAAAGAAAGAAAGAAAGAAAGAAAGAAAGAAAGGAAGGAAGGAAGGAAGGAAGGAAGGAAGGAAGGAAGGAAGGAAGGAAGGAAGGAAGGAAGGAAGGAAGGAAGGAAGGAAGGAAAGAAGGAAGGAAGGAAGGAAGGAAGGAAGGAAGGAAGGAAGGAAGAAAGCATTGAAAGAGTCCTGAACCTGGAGTCAGACACCTGAGCTCTGACCTTTAATGACATGGACAACTCATTTTCCTTCTTTGGGCCTCATTTCAGATGTGTGTGTGTGTGTACATATATAGAGATATATACATACATATGTATATATATACATACATATAGACACACATACACACATATATATGAGAGTGTTGCTCTTTGTATACAAAGTGCCTGGCACATAGTAGGTACTTAATATTTATTGATCAATTGACTTCTGAGGCCCCTTTTGGCACTTAATCCATTATTATATGAGCTATAAATTATGTGTTAAGCAGTGCTCTAACCTTGTTTGCACCTAGAATTTATTGCCTACAGAAGAAGCTTATTCTGAGAATCCTTAACTATTACATAGTTGACCTGAGGTATGTTCATTGAGAATGACTGGGGTTATTCCTGCCCCAAGAAAGCTATTTGAATAAAATGATCTTGGTAGAACCTTATCATTTCATTTAAAATGAGACCAAAGACCAAAAAGAATTTGGCCAATTCCCTCTCCATCTTTCTCCAGCTTCTCTCTCCACTCCCTTCCTGTCCCTATCTCTTTTCCCAAATTATTTGAAACCCTTTTCTTCTCTGTGTCTGGCTTTGCTTCAGCTCCCCTGGGAACAACCCAATTTTCTAGTCTATGTTTTATGTGTCTGCTGTTGTCTCACTTCCTTTTAATTGAAGGACTTGTCAACAGGAGTCTCTTGCTGGAGAAGTGAGTTGAGGGAATCTGCCCAGCTTGGTGCATGATGGGTGGCATCTCTGAAGACATCTGGGGCCAAGCAATTAAAACTCATAATGCTCTGGGCACCCTGTCGAGACAGAAGGAACCCCTAAAGGGATGCTGACCATCTTTGATCCTGACAGACCTATGAGACACCTTCAGAATTTAGGTGACATCAGAAGGACCATGTCTCTTCTTTTTAAAAAATTCCAGAAGGCAAAGAAGGCCAGGTATGAAACTAGCTATTTAAGTCACAGATCTGAGGTAGGTGCCACAGCCCTGAAGCTTCTCCCCTAGGTGGGAGTAGAGAGATGTTCAACCCCCAGGGCCCATCTCTCTAAAGCATACTTCTTGGGTCCAGATGTCCCAGTTTCTGACCCGCCAGCTTATTTGGGGAGCAGATTCTAGACAGGACCCATTTCAATTTGCAACAAAAAATCATTTTTAATTGGGCAATGGTGACACAGTGCAAAAGAGACCCAAGGAGACAGAGAAGGCCCCATGCCAGCAAGGAAGGACAGAATGCCAGTGCTCAGATCCTTGTTTTAATTCCATGGCTCATCAGGGGGGCTCTGTCCCGCCTGTGGGTTTGAGAGAGACAGGGCTACTTATCAGCAAAAGCAGATGCCCTCTGAGGGGCCTGGCTCATGCCCTTCTCTGGCTAGGGCATATTCCTGGCATGCCACAAAGCAGGGTGGGGAAATGTCAGAGCCAAAGTCAGTGAGAGGTCTGGGCAGGATGGGAGGAGAAGGATCACAGAGAGGAAAAGGGAAAAGACAGACCCTGAATCAAGAGACAAACACCTTTCATAGACACCACTTTCTCAGAGACTCTAGCACAAGACTGAGGCTCCTTTGTGGCATCAAGCAATGAGGAGAGAGACAGGCCAGAGAATCAAACAGAGGTAGGAAAGGATTTGGTGGGCATCCAGAGAAGGCTGGCTTGAGAACAAGAGACATACACACACACACACACACACACACACACACACACACACACACACACATCTCTAAAGGAGGCAGAGATGCTTTGGAAAGCAACTTTTTTAGTTCAACTTTTTTAGTTTTATCCAGACTTTACAAGTGGTGCCTTTGAGATTTGTCCATCAGTAGAAATTGAAGACATTACCGCCTATACGCCTCCCCTCTGCAGTCCCTTCTTCCCTGTCTCCTTTTCTGTTCCCCCCACTCAGCCATCTGCCCCAGCGACAGTTGCAATGGAATATTCTGCTCCACCAATCAGCCTCAAATCTGGTATGCATTAGTTAAGAAAAAGGAGCCCAGTCCCTAAGGTGGAGAAGAGATAGGAAGGGGGGAAATTTCTATACATATATAGCCAAATAATAAAAAATAAATAAATCATCAGGTTGATTTTGGCTCTAGGAAAAAGGCAGATCTGCACATGATAAGATGCCAGGGCAGCTTAAAATAAGCAGGAGTTAATTCAAACCCAAACAAATCTACATTGAAAACAGACGCTTCCCACCACAGACCCACTTAAAAGTGCTTTTGAATTCTCAGTAGCACTGGGAGAAAACACGGTATCCTTTTCAAAGGCAGTGGGAAGTCCAAGCAGGTCCTGGGATCCTGCTCATTTAAGGGAGGCTCCACTAAGGGTCCTGAGGTTCTTTTCAAAGGCTCCTCACCTTTTCCCCAAGCCCCCAGACTTCCAATCCCTACACTAGACAAATGAGTGGCTTCATAGTTCTAGCCCTCTAGTTAAGACAACCTGGCTTAGGGGAAAGATTCCTGGACTTGTAAGTCCAACAATCTGGGTTCTAGTACCACCGATGCCAATTTCTACTTGAGTAACCTTAGGAAATTACCTTAATTCTCTTGACCTCAGTTTATATGTAAAACAGGGTTGGGTTTCAGTGCAGGGAGGGCAGTACTGAACCATTTGCCTTCTTAGATCCCTCCTAACTCTAAAATCTTATGATCTGGTTTATCTCTTTCAAGAGCATCCTACTCCCCAGGGTGTCAACTAAGATGTGTCTACATGAAACAAATGCCCAGACGTGTCTGTGAAAATAAACACATTCTAAAAGAGCCATCCCAAGCTCTTAGTTTGCTCCCAAAGTTGGCTTTGTTAAAAATATTGGCTGGGGAGAGGGTGGGAATTAAATGATTGGAAGGCTAATATAATTATATCGCATTGCTATCTTAGTATCATAGCATTTCTCCTCTCCTAAGAGTTGTTTGGGTTAGCAGTAAGGACTATTTCTGGGTCTCCCCAACCTCCTTCCCTTACCTGGGATTATTTCTGCTCTCAATAATTACATTAGATATAGAAAGCAGCTTTATGGCTCTAATAATTATACACACTTACAAAACAGATGGGCCTGCAGATCTGGAGGGGGGAGCTTTTATGGACTTGGAAATGAGAGGTTTTGTTGGTAGGAAATGGAGAGTTATTTCCAGACTTTATAGCTTCGTTACTTGGGCTCTCTCTAAATCTTACTGATCATGCTTGGCTCATATTGCCTTCCAAGCATTTTACAAATATTAGCCAATCAATCCTCGGAGTGGCTTGAGAAATGTTCTTTGCCACCTGGTGCAGGTAGAGAAATAGGAAGCCAGAAGAAGGAAGAATGACACCACTTGGTAGAATCACAGAGGCCATGGGAATTTCAGGGCTCCTTGTTCAGCCCTGTCCTTGCAATGTGGCAGAAGCAGCAAAGAACTCGCCATAAGAAAGACTTGGGCCTTCCTTGCACCTTGATTACTGACAGGCCATGCTATCTTAGACAGGTCACTTTGTTTTCGTTCATGTCTTTTTCCTTGTTCAGTAACTGAAAGTGCTGGACCAAATAATCTCTAAGGTGCCTCTGAGACCTAGAGTCTAATAATAATCATATTTACATAGAGATATGTGTATTATAGACTGTGCACATGCTCTTTTCTCCTCACAACCCTGTGAAGCCTGTAGGAATGGGTTTATTATTCCCATTTTACAGAGGAGGAAACTGAAGCTTGAGAGATTAAGTGGGTTGTCCAGTTTCTCCCAACTAGTGAGCAAAAGAGTTAACTAGAAACTAGATCTTCTGACTTGAGTCCAGAAGATCCCCAGGCTACCATTCCTCTTCAGAGGCCATTTTGTACTTCCTCTTTGCCCCTAAATGTTTCCCTCTTAACCAAATGAGAGAATGGCAGAGTAGGATGTATGCCTCTTCTCTCCTTAAAGATATAGCCTTTCCTTAGCAGACATTTGGGGTTTCCTCCCCTCCCTCTCACTGTCAATGAGTGCCTCTTGATCCTTGGTCTAAGCCTGTCCTGCTATTATGACAATGATTCCTGTGCCTTAAGTAAACCAAGGCCTAAAATCAAAATATCCAGGAATTTGATGAAGCTCATTGAAATTTTTCCAATCTAATTTGGGCTACGTCTACCTCCTGTCCAGCTGGGGTAACCTTAACACTTTCCACTAATTAGAAACCACAGCCTCCCTGGCCTCCAAACACACCCCATTCTTCAGGCTGCCAGGGCACCCTGTTGCATCTCTTTCATGCCCTCTTCCTCCTGGAGCTCCATTCTCTCCCTGCTGGTATCTGCTCACACACAAAAATTGATAATGCATAAATCTCTTTCAGAGAAGGGAGTGGGCTGGCTTGTCCATGGGGAAGGCCAGGAAGACACAGGCAGGATGGATGGCTGGCGGGAGCTGTGCGGTTGGCTCTAATTAACGTATTGTTCTTGGGGCTCCAGGAGGATTATGGATGAGTTCCACAGAGCAACCCACTTAACCTGGGCATTCTGGTTCCAATCTATTACTTTGTTGGCTGGCTTCCGCCTCCCTAATGGCCAGGTTTAGAGAGAAAGGCAATGGGAAATGAGAAAGGTAAGACTCCTCTCTGGAGAAACTGTCCCCCCAAATCCCCACCCCATTAAACCTCATCTGGAGGCCCATGTGCCCATTCTACCATATATGTAAAAACAAGAAAGCCAAGAATACTAAGTTTCTCTGATTTTTTTTTTTTGTTCCCAGTGAGCCAGACTTGTAGATAAGTACAGGTAGTTTACCAGCCCACCAAAGTATGTGAGTTACCACTGACTCCTCATGCTCCCTTATCTGGTGGAAAATAATGTTCAGCTATATTACTTGTGACTAATAAGACTCTGTACTTGTATAGCAATTCCACACTCCACTTCCCAAAAAATGGTTCTGTAAACTCACTGCCTGTATTGACTTCCCTTCCACTTCATTCTCAATTCTGTGAATCTTGGCTTCTGACCCTATCTCCTGAATAAAATTGCCTTCCTGGAGACTGTCAACATTCTCTTAAGTGCCAGACCTATTGACCTGTCCTCTGTCCTCTTGACTACCACAACTTTTGACACTCTTTGCCACCCTGTCCCCTTAGATATGTCCCTCTTCCTAGGCTTCCAGGACACTTCTTACTCCTCTCTGATTACTTCTTGTCTCCTTTATTAAATCACCATATCTCTTCCTTACTGTGTGTGTGTGTGTGTGTTTGTCCTTCATTGCCAAAGAAGACCATGCCATCAGAGAAATAATGACAAGACTTGCCCTTGACTTTGTTTGGAGTGAGGGAGGGCTGTGCAGGTCACCAGCCTCACTTCTCCTCCAGAGCCATCTGAATTCAGTGATCAGATATTTATCAGGATGACTGGAGATAACCCAGGATGAGGCAATTGGGGTTAAGTGACTTGCCCAAGGTCACACAGCTAGTGAGTGTCAAGTGTCTGAGGTGAGATTTGAACTCAGGTCCTCCTGACTCCTGCACAGGTGCTCTATCCACTGCACCACCTAGCTGCCCCTTCTTCCTTACTAAATTTGGATAGAAGGCCCTGTACCCAATCCTTTTCTCTCTCTAAGTGAGCTCATCTTTACCCAGGTTCAATTATCATGGTTGAGTCAATAGCCACCAAACCTCTCTCTTTCTCTCTGACTCTTGATATGTGTGTGTATGTGTGTATATGTGTATATATGTGTGTATGTATATATGTATAGACATATGTATATATATACACGCACATATGTGTCTATATGTCTTTTACTAGACATCTACATCTGGATGTAACATCAATATATCAAACCCAATATATCTAGCTCCTCATGTTTCACTGCAAACTCAATCCTCTTCCAAATTTTCCTTTCTACCATCACTCATGTCACATGGGTTCAAAATTTCCTTTCCATTATCCTTCTACAATTCAATAATTTTCCATATCTTGTTGATTCCATCTCCATCACACTTTTTACATATTTCTTCCTCTCACTACTCAAAGAGCCGTTGTTCTCGTTTCAATTCCCTATTGCCTCTCATCTAGACTTGTACAGTAGCCCAGTAATTGGTCTTTCTGCTTCCTGTCTCTCCCCTCTGCATAAAGTTGCCACATTAATATTGCTAAAACACCGATCTGGTCATTTCACTACCCCACTCAACAATTTTCAATGATTCCCAATTGATTCTAAGATATAATGTAAACTCTACAATCTGGCATTTAAGGCCTTTCACAATCTGGCTCCCACTTACCATCCCAGACTTCTTCACTCACTCTGTGTTCCAAGCAAACTGGCCTACTAGCTATTCTGAGAACTTGATATTCCATATTTCATCTCAGTGTCTGAGCAGGCATCCCCCTTTGTATTGAATGCACTCTTTCCTCATCTCCACATCTTAACTCTTACTTCTTCCAAGTCTCTTAGCGTCTACCTTCTACTTCATTAATTTCCCTCCCTTTCTCCCTCTCTTTCTCTTCTTTTCTGTCCCTCCCTCTTTTTCTCTTCTCTTTCTTACTCTCCTTTTCTGTCTCTCCTCTATTTCCCTCTGTGTATCTGTCTCTCTCTTCCCCCTCCTCCAAAAACAGAACAACTAAGAATTTTTTTTACTTGCCTTACTTAGTGAAAACTTTCAGTGATAATCTTATTCTTCAAAAGGCAGAGAAAATAATAAGGCGAACTTCGATTCTTGATCTGATTAGCACAAACAGGGAGGAACTGATTGTTGAAATAAAAATTATGGTACCCATGGGGGTAGTATATGAAGTGATCACTTATCGTAGAGTTTTTGATAGAGGACAGGAAGTCTGGGCAGTCTGACATGCATCCTCGATTTAGGGAAACAGATTTCAAAAGATTTAGAGGAAAGATAAGTAGGATCTCATGGAATAAAATCCAGGAGGAATGAGAAATGCTCAAGCATGACAATATGAAAATAGAAAGGCAAACAATTCCAAAGAAGAGGGAAAATGGGATTTCACATGGATCTCAGAAATCAAAAAGAAATATATAGAAAAGGGAAGCAAGGCCAGGTAACTATAAGCAGAATCCCAGTAGCTCAGAAGAAACAAGATGCACAAATTTGGAGACATCTCCATCCCAAATGTTCATGTGGACTATTTGTGCCCAACTGGTGGTAGAGCCTTCTGAGCTCTTATTGATCTGATCAGTCATAGTTAGACACTCTGTACCTTGACCCCAAGATCATGATGTCATTTTAGCAACAATAATAACAACCACAAGAATAGGCCCTTTTTGTAAAAAGTGTCAGGAATGTTAAAGTATTAAAAGTACAAAATGGTTGTAGAAGTTAAGGAGAACATAAAAGAGATTTAAAAAATAATAGGAAAAAATCATATGAAAGAAGGGATAGGATCTTTGCTTGGAGCAGATGAGATAATTGTAATTTACAATAAAGAGAAGACAAAACTGTTCAATTTTTAATTGTTTCTGTTTTCTTCACCAAGGAGAACCATCTTCACACTGGAAATGACCCTCCCTCCAATAAAAAAAAAACCTAACAAGGAGACGATGCCCAAGATAAACAAGGAAAGATGAGGAAACAATCCTCATGCTAGCCCTTGATGAATTAAAATCACCTGGCCCAAATCAAATATATCCTCAGTCCTGAGAGAATAGGCAGATGTGATTATAGATCCACTGTTAATGATATCTGAATGATCATGAAATATGAAAACCCTAGAGAAGAAGTATTGTCCAGATAGAAAGAAAAGGAAAGAGAACAGAGCTTATAAACTATAGGTTAATGAGTTTGAAACTAATTCCTGAGAAAATTCAAGTATGGATCATTAAGACATAGCAAAAATTTGGAAAGGGGGTGTGATGATCACTAAGAGAAAGCATGACTTTATAAAGAACAAGGCATGCCTGGCTAGACAGACAGATGGATAGATGGTTTACCTAGATTTTAGTAAAGTATTGGAAAAAGTACCCCATACAGTCTTTATGGAGAAGATGAAGACTAGACAATAACACAATTAGATGAATTCAGAAATTGTTGAATAGCCCAACAGAGAGCGTAATCACTAAAGGTTCATTGACAACTTGGCAGGAGATCTCAAGTGGAATGCCCTAGGGATCTCTGCTTGGCTCTGGGCTATCTAATAGTTGTTTGAGTTACTTGGATAAAGGTATAGGTAGTGTGCTCATCAAATCTGAAAATGGCACAAAGTTGATAAAAATATTCAACACATTAGATGACAAAGTCAAGATCCAGAAAGATTTTGAAAAGGCTAGAATATTGGGACTGAATTAAATAAGATGAAATCCAACAAGGATAAATAGTCTTGTATCTAGATTAGAGAAATCGACTTCATAAATAGAGGGCTGGGGAGGGATAGTTAGATAACAGATTAAAAAATGGTCTTGTGCATTTTAGAGTTTTTCAAGCATAATTTGAGTCAGGAGTGTGGTTGGGCAGACCAAAGACAAAACAAAACAAATTTTACAAAAATACAATTTCAGACTATATTAAGAGGAGCATAGTTTCCCAAAATATGAAACCCACTGTATTCTGTCCCCATCACATCACTCTTGAGTACCAGGTTCCATGCTGTGTAATATAGTTTAAGAAGGATATTGATGACAACCCAGAAAGCATTCAGAAAAAGACAACCAAGGTGATAAAGGACCTTTTAAATTGGTGTAATATAAGGATCTGTTGATAAGAGCTGGGAATGTTTATCCTGAAGCAGAGAAGAGTCAATGGTATGTACGTGGGGAAGAGGGAGGATGTGACAGCTACTTTAATCATGAAAGATTGTCATGTGAAAGGAGGTTTAAATTTTCTGTTTTGGAATCAGATGGGAGAACCAGAAACAATGGATAGAAATAGAAAGGAGGAAAATATAGGGAGAAATAAAGGGAACAAGCCTTCATTAAGCACTCAGTATTTGCCAGACCTTGTGCTAAGTAAGCACTTTACAAATATTATCTCATTTGATGATACTCATAATAACCCTGAGAGGCAGTGCTATCAATCTCCTTTTACATTTGAGGAAATTATGGGAGTTAGGAGGCAGCTAGGTGGTGCAGAGGATAGAGAAGTTGCCTGAAGTCAGGAAGACTCATCTTTTGAGTTCAATCCAGCCTTAGATATTTACTAGCCATGTGACCTCATACAAGTCACTTAACACAGTTCACCTCAGTTTTCTCATCTGGAGAAGGAAATACCAAAACACTCCAGTATCTCTGAGAAAAATGACCCCATATGGGCTCCTGGAGAGTAAGACACAACTGAGAAACAACTTAACAGGCTAGATATGGACTCAAATGTTCCTGACTCTAGGCCCAGTGCACTATCAGTTTTGCTACCTAGCTGCCTATAATGTTAATGTAAGGTTAATGGTAGGGGTTTGGGGGTGGGGGGGGGAGAGTTAAAGATCTTCCCCACAGCATTAATAGGCCTCAATACCTTTTGTTAATTTCTATTGAGACACTGGATCAGAGGGTCCTGCCCTCTTCTCTGAAAAGTGTATAAATACTCTAAGGTGAGGTTTTACTTTGGGGCTTACTCTTTGGAAAAAGGTTCATGTGCCAGATGAGACTCTGGGGAATCATTAAGGAGGCCCCTGGCTTTGAAAACTCAGATGTTGGTGCTTCTCTCTCTAGTGCCTATGTATGTATATAATGGTCAGGCAGTTGGATCTGTCTGTTGATCTGTGATATACATATATATATATTGCTTATGGTCAGACAGTTGGAAGCTCTGTCTGTTGGTCTTTATTTCTCTGCTTGTATTTTCTCTGTTGGCATATGTAATTGACTCTCCCCCAAAAGTTGCTTTCCTTTTAGACAAGCAGATCCAAGAACCTGTTCAGAGGGCCCTCCTGTGTATGCTGGCGTCCTTGCTGTTACACTGCCTCATAGAAGGGAAGAAACAAGTTAAGCTGCCCAAAGATGAAATGTTCTGCCTCAGGAAGGAACATGTTTATCCCCTCGGTAGGAACTCTTCAAGGGGAGACTCAATGACTATTCGTGGGGGAAGTCATGGCTGGCAGTTGAAGTCCCTTCTATCTCTGAAGTTATTTGATTCTGTAATTATGACTCCTCAGACTACACTGATGTAAAGGAAGTAGGAATTTTGCCCATTATCAACTAGCCATCCAAGAAGATGAAGAAAGTAAAGTGTGTAATTTCGTTCTGGAGCAGGGGATAGAAAACCAGTCTTAGAAACCAAAAGGACATGAGTTCAAGTCCATCCTCTGACACTTAATGGCCATTGATCCTGCTCAAGTAACCAAACTTGTCAGTGTCCTGGCAACTCTCTAACCTTATAAACTGAAGAGAAGGCACTGCCCAGTATTGCTAGAGGGAGGTTACTCATCTGGAAATTGCCTGTGCCACTGAAATCACGAATCTAACCCTTATCTCTGTCTCTATAATTTCTATGTCTTTGTCTTAATTCCTTCTTATTTCTACTTCATTTTAGTCAGGCGATTAAATACCTCAGTGGGGACAGGAAGTATATCCTAAATCCTTTATGATTTAAGTGCATTTATACCTGTGACCCATGCCCTGCTCAAATTCAAATGGAACAAACATTAGGTACCCACTGGGTAGAGACCATAAGGTCTCTACCCAGGAAACTAAAACATTTAGATAAGCCATGCAACCTACCCTGGTGAAACTTAAAGTCTTTTTAACCATAAACTTTCACCTTTCTATAGTGCTTTAAGATTTATAAAGTACTTTACAAGTAAAATAATTTCACTCAAGCTTCTCAACAATCCTATTATACAGGTACTGGTATCTCTGTTTTAACAAGTGAAGAAACTAAGTCAGAGATGTCAAATGCCACCAAAGACAAGATATACTTAACACTGAGTCCAGTATTTCAACCCCTACATTAATGATTAATGCATTGCTAGCACTTAATAGAAATAACCTTGCTAAGAAATACAAGGACTCACTCTCCTTTGGCCTATCTACTGCTGTGACCATTTAGCACAGATGAAGGCAAAGGATGTTAGGAAGACCTCGTGAGTCCAAAGCTTAGTTTCCCCAAATTTTATCTGAGAGCAGATTCCTTGACTTGCCCTCCTGCCTGTGCTCCACCAATCTGGTGTTATTAACGTCTTGCCACTGAAGCGGATGGACCCACGCAGGCTCCAGATTGATTCTGCAAAAACCACTGGTGCACTTGAGCTCAGGGGAAGCCAGACACATTTTTATCCATTTATATAGAGAAAAAACCACAGGGAAACTGCCATTGGATCTTTGGTGCCATCTTTGGAAAGTAAAACAGCTGTTGGAGAGCCAGCCCCTGCTGATAAGAACATGCAGATGTGAATGTGCAGATGTGTGAAGTAGATAGTGAGTCACCTAGAAAGCTACCAGAACTGTATTTTTTTAAAATAGTGACTCTCTACTGAAAGCATAGTCTGCTGAGCACTGAGGAAGGGAAGGAAGGGAGACTGTGGAGTTGCCTCCTCTCCCCTCCATTTTGACCCTTCTGCAGGCCCCTTTTTCAAGTAAAGACCTGAGAGTTTGGATGTAAAAGTTTATTAAATATATCTTAGATGTCTCCAATCCAAATCTTTTGACAGAGAATTTCCCAAAACAAGAGCTTCAGAAATCCCTCCTACCTTGAACTTGGGGGAAGAGGGAGAAAGCAAGGAGAGAGACACCAGCAGATGGCCTTTCATTGGCAATACATCTTTCCAGCTTACACTTCTAGCCTGATTAGTCATCCCTTAGGCCTTCAGTTTCAACTGCCCTACCACCACCACCACCTCCCACCTCTCAAAAAGAATAAACCTGTTGGAATGGACAAGAATCAGAACTGAAGTAGACCACTAAGTGTGATCCATGAGTGTGATATTACTGCACCATTAAAGAAAAGAGCTTGAAAACTAGAGACCAGGGGAGATTTTATATGAACTGAGGCAAAGTAAGATAAGTAGAACTAGGAAAACAATATAAGCAGTAACTATTAAAGTGTAACTGGGGGGGCAAATCAGCATTGACACTGAATGCTCAGTAATTGCATTACTTGGCTATGAATGCCCTTCCTTCCCTTATTTGTAAAGGTATGGATACAGAACAGTGAATGGGTGCAAGCATTTATTTATTTATTTATTTATATATAAATATACATTATATACACATATATTATATATGTACATGTGTATAAGCACATAGTGTGCATGTTGCTGGTGGGTTGCTTTCGGAAGTGTTCAATTCATGACCCCATATGGGGTTCTCTTGGCAAAGAAATTAGAGTGGTTTGCCATTTCCCTCTCCAGTTCATTTTACAGGGAAGGGAACCAAGGCAAACAGTGTTAAGTGACCTGCTCAGGGTCATACAGTTAGTAAATGTCTGTATCTAGTCGAATGTGCTGATTAATTTGGCTGAATTGCCTTTTTTATGATTATTCTCTGCCACAAGGAATAGCTCTCTGGGTTGTGGTGGTGGAATGGGTTGGGGTGGGATACACTGGTAAATGGGAAAGATTTAAAAACAAAAGATAAAAATAAATTTTACAAAGAAATTAAACGAAACAAAGGAGAGAGCATCCTAAACCAGAATTCTCCAGGACAAGAGAAAGGTCTTACTGGGCAGGTTTTTCTGGGATGTAGGCTGGAGGATGTGTATATTTGGAGAATGAGGGGGAGCACTGCAGCTTTCACTGGGCAAGGTAAAGGGCTAGAGAACAATGATGAAGGCTTCCTCAAGACAGCAGCACACAATTGTTTTTAGCCCAAGACTGTGGTGAGATAGGAGGAGGGTGAAGAAACCATACTCAATTCTCGCCCCAGCAGGGAGGCTGCGGGAGAAGATGTTCTCAGCATGCTGTGGCCCTGGGGTTAGGAACAGGCCTCTTTGACACTGGGGTTTGTACAGCTATACGAATGAAAGAACATCGGAGAAGATGAAACCATACAAATTCTGGGTAATAGAAAAAGAGGAAAGAGATGCGTGTGTGGCCTGGGTCTCGGCAAAGAAAGGTCGATTCCGAGAAGACGCCGCCCAACTTTATATTACTTTTCAGAAAGCCAGTGAGCTGAAAAATAACTCTCTCACCTTTATATATATATATATATATATTATTACTATTCGTTTCTTCAGAGTTTCTCCTCATTGTCTTGGCTTCTGGGCTGTTCATTTCTCCCTAGCCTGATTTCATTTGGAGATTCAGCATGGCACCTGGAGGAGGAAGGGACGGAGGGGGGTCAGCCCTCTCCTGATAACCCCCAGGTCATCTCAGCCTCCTAACTAACACCCAGCAGCTGGCCTCCACTCCCTCCCCAGCCTAGCTGGCTACAGGAGCATGAGGGGAGGAGGGAGGGAGAGTCCAGTTTGCTCTCCAGTATGCAGACAGTCTGGAGCACATGTAATGGTCAGTTTTCCATCCTCCCACCCCACCTCCATTTTAGTCTACAGAGGCAGGGATGGTGGAGGCAGCAGCACCAGGCAGCAGTAGCTCCTTCACCTTTCTCAGAGCTCAGCGAGCTGCAGATGTTGTTTGAACCAGGGAAAATGTCAGCCCCCATGAGGAGCCAAGCTTTAACTTAGAGTGAGCCCCTAGGAATCGTGGCAGTGTATTCTGGGTATTGTTTTCTGGATTCATTTGCATTTGCTCTTTTCAGTAACTGGGGACAGAAGGAGACCAGCTCACCTTCTGAGCCCCTCCTCCCCATCAGCTTCCTGGAGGTTAGGACCAAAAAGAAAGAGAGGAAGGGATAGACTGTTTCATGTTTGTGAGTGGGGAACTCCAGGCCCCAAAGATGTGGCTTCATCCTTGACAGGTTCCTCCTGGGTCTCTGATTTACTCTCTCAGAGCCTCTAAGCAGGAGGAGTGGGCACACAAAATGACGAATTCCATTCAATCTCAGTTGGATCCCCATTCAGGGTGTTACCTAGAGACCATTTGTAGCATCCGCTAGGCCTCATGATGTTGAGGTAGATGGTTGAGCATGGGTACCTAAATTAACGAATATCTACAGGTAGCATGTTCACAGAGTTGGTGCCTAAAGTCATTCTACCTCTGTTCTTGGCAGGATTCATCCAGGTAATAGGAGGTATCTCCATTCCTTGGGTCAGGTACTTCAGATGCATCCAGGGAAGCCTTATAGACTGCTTCTATGGTCAGAGTTTAAGGCCAGCAGTCAGAATCACAGTCTCCCTATTCCCCATTACCCTTGGCAGAGACTTATAAAATCTTAGATTTGGAGGTAACCTTAAGAGATGAACTAGTTGTAGCCCTGAAGGAACTGACATCCAGAGAGGGTTAAGCGATGTGCTCTAAGTCACATAAAAAGCCAATTCTGGGACTCAGGGTCCTGCCCACTAGCATTCCTCTGGCCACAAACCATTACAGATGAAAGTGCTCTGGGACAGTGACTTGCAGAGTCCTTCCTGAGCCCAGGGAAGAGGAGCCAAGTCAGGAGGCAAGAGGCAAGCAGGAGCAACAAGGAGAGTGCCCACTTAAGGGTGGATCAAAGAGAAACATGAAAACACAAGCCTAGCCTCAAAAGGCTTAATGTTGTTAGTAACTGGGGTTGAGGAAAGCTTGTTGCTTGTGGAGGGGAGGTCTGAGTTCAAGTCCCAGCTTTTTTGTTTACTAGTCATGTGACTGAGCAAAAATACTTCCTGATCCTCAGGACCTGGCATATAGGTAAGAAATGCTCATCAACTGATTGATGCTTATCTGTGAAATGGGAACGACACTCATGCTCTATCTCTCTCATACTTCGAAATAAATCACTGAATAAACGGCAAAGCTTTAAGTGTGAGCTATTATTATTATTATTATTAATAATACTGCTTCTAAGTTGCTACTTCATCCTTGTCATGAATTAATATTTATTAAACACCTCTCCCCCCCACCCTGCATGCTAGGTTTTCCCAAGACATTTTCAGAAGTCCCCTTCCCCTATAACTCCTTTGGGCATAACTTTAAGCCAGACATCTGCTCCCAACCTTTGTTCACCCCTGAACAACCAAAGAAATCTGAAAATGTGGTAAGAGGCAGGGTAACCATAGATGTTGATGATGTCCTCAGGAAAGGCTGGGATGCATCCTAAGGAAAAGCCTTAACTCCACTTGAAAAAGGACAGAAAACTGCAGATAATGGGAGTCCAAGCTCTGGGTAGTCAAACTCACATGGCCCTATGATCTGACCCATCTGGAAGTTTTCATCCATGATGTATGCTCAACCTGTATAATTCTCCTAGATATCCATGTCAACCCATGAATCAAAGTCCTGCATATTTTTTTGCTAAATGTACTCTAATGGTCTTCAAAGATACAAAGAGATGACCAACAACTTCCCATTCCCACCGAGCATAGAACAAGAAGCTCTAGACTTTGAGTGCAGCACTAATAAGGTTAGCTGTAGGAGTGGACATCCTTAGACTGACAAGTGTTTAAGAACAGAAAGGGATGGAGACATTAGCCGGCTGCTATTTCCCCGGTAGCTGCTGGCCTCCAATTTAATCACATCCCCCTACTTCCCTGGGCTGCTCAGGGACACAGTAGATACAGCACTAGGTCTGGAGTCAGGAAGACTCATCTTCCTGGGTTGAAATCCAGCCTCAGACACTTACTAGCTATGTGACCCTAGGGTACTCACTTAACCCTGTTTGCCTCAGTTTCCTCATCTGTAAAATGAACTGGGAAGAGAAATGGCAAACCACACCAGTATCTGCACTGGACCCATGAAGAGTTAGACATGACTACAACCCTAATTTCCATTTGGAAGAAATTCCTGTTATAGGGAGTAGATAAGTTCTAGATAAATTCAGGACTTTCATCTACTTGGGGAATCTTCCTTTGGGAATAAGCTTTCCTCCTCATGCCATGTACTGCTTGTCCTCACTCCGCACTCCTGCTCCATCTGCTTACCATCATTCCTGATCCCTGAGCTTGTCCTTAACCTATGAAGGGAAGATGTAATGATTGGGTCAGGCCACTTTCATCTTAGCTTTCTCCAAAAGGGTAGGGGTTGAAGAAACTATCTCTTGCCTCCTTCAGCATCCAGAGAAAGTGGCTGATGCTGACATGGAAGGGGTTATCCATTAGCCTGACACTCAATAATTCCTGATCCTGATTTATTGGATCCACTAATGTCTGAAAACTAGCCCTTTCCTTCTGTCAAGGTCAACTGGTCTGGCAGCTGGAGTTACAGCTGTAGTAAGGTGTGCTGGGGGAGGCAGGAGGTGGTCTCCTACCTCTCTAATCAGGGCTGGGTTCAGATGTCCAGATGTAACTGAATCCTAGGGGGAAATTCTGAACCACACAATGACTTTCAGAGGTGCCTTGAGGACTGACTTCCTCCCATTTGGCACCCTTTTCAGCACCATGGAAACTTTCCCCTTCCCCAGTTTCAAATGCCCTCCCCAACCCCTACTTCCCTACACCCACTGGGAAATGATCAAGCCCCAAGAATCCTTATGTGCTACTTTATATCGCAAATAATTGAACCAGACCCGTGTGGTCTCAGTGAGGGGTTTCATCCATATTCATGACCCTCGGTTCCTGTGGAAATGAACATGCCAAAGATTCCAGCACAACCACTGTAGCAAGAAATCTTAAGTAGTAATTCAGCATTTCTCCAGTGCCCGCTCCCTGGCTAGGGAGGAAGTGGATTTAGATATTGTCTAACAAGCCAGAGGCAGCTTCTCCTACAATGGCACCTGCTCTTCTCTCGCCTTTTCCTTTTCTCCTCTCTCTGCCATTCTCTACCTCTCCTCCTTTGTCCTACAGCTATTCTCTTTTTTCTTCTCCTTTCTCAGTCTCTTCTCCTTCCTCCAGTCCCTCTTTTATTTCTCCTCTTTTGAATCCTTCCCATTCCCTTCTCTTCCCATTTTTCCTCTTCTTAATTCTTTTCTCCTTTTTCTCTTTCTCTACTACTTTTTCTCTACTCTTTTTCTTGTCTCCTCTTTTCTCCCCTTTTCTTCTCTCTTTTCATCTCCTTTTTTATCTTTTCACTCTGTCATTTCTCCACTTTCCTCTCCATTCCCTCTTTTCTTTAATTTCCATTCTATTTTCTCTCCTTTTTTAATTGGGCTCTGTTTCTCTCTCTGTCCCTGTCTTTCTGTATCTGTCTCTTGTCTATCTCTCTCTCTCCCTTTTTCTATCTCCCAGGTTTTCTTCTTTAAAATTGTGAAAGTTAAATGTCTTCCAATTTCTCTTTCCCTGCCTCATTAGAATGGGGGGAATGGGGGTTGTTGGGGAGAATGGAAGCCTGTGTGGGGAGAGTGCATGTCTATGAATACCAAGCATGTTAATAGGTTAAAGTAAATCTGAAGTAACATTTGAAAGCAGAGAGATGAAAGCAGATCACAGGCCAAAGATCAAACAATCTAGAGCCACTTCTAAGCCTTTTACAGCTGGAGATTATTAGCATTTGAAAGTGAAGAGCATTAGAGGGAGAGAGAGGGAAAAAAAAGTTGGAAGGAATTTTTGTTGTGGAGATAAAAACTGAAATAAATGACAGTGGAAAGGGAGAGCTAGAAGGAGGCTGACTTATTTTAAAAACCACATTAATACATTGAGGGAGGAAGGGGATACCTATCAATATATTTTTAGCTCTCTGACCAATATTTGAGCTTAATGATGTGGTTTACTGGCCTCCTGGCTTCTCTCCTTCCCTGATCTTTGGGTTCCTCCATCAGGCAGTTAGCAAATGTTTCCATGAAGGTTTAGGAGATGGTGGAAACTCCTTTCCCTCCCCAACAGAGGCCTGGATCATGGAAACAGATGGAGAGCCCTAAAAGACTAGTGGGGGAACCTGTATTTTAGGGCAGACAGGGAGAGCAGGGTAGTGGCCTGAGCTGCTGGACACACTACCTAGTGGCTTCTCCTGAGGTTGTCCTTGCCTGCTCTGGATAAGGTATATCTATCTATCTATCTATCTATCTATCTATCTATCTATCTATCTATCTATGTGTGTGTAGCTGTATGTTTACCTATCTACATCTACCTTTATATGTATTTATATGTATATGTTTAGATGTACACATAAATACATGTATGTGTGTATTATTATAGTAGTGGAAAGAGCACTGAAGAAAGAGCCAAGAGAACTGAGTCCTGGTCCTAGGCCTGGGACTATCAGCTTTGTGGCCTTGGGAAAGTCCTTTTATTTCTGTGTTATCAGTTTCTCCATAAATAAAATGAGGTCATTATCCTAGCTGACTTCTAAGGTCATTTTCAGCTTTAACATCTCATAAGTCCAAAGGCCTAATAGCATCCCCTCTCTTCCTTGGAGTGATAAAGGGAACTGAGAGTAAAGGTAGAACCCATCTTTGCTCTAAGAAAAAAAAGAGGTCACCAGAGTAGAAAGCAGGATTATGGGGAGATAGGAGAAGGAAGGCAGAACCTGGGCTTCCCCATCTGAAAATGTTGTAGGGTAGGAAAGAGGATGACAGAATTTTGGGCTCCTAGAGCTAATGAGATACTGGGGGCAGGGGCATAAAACTCTCTTTTCTCATCATTTGCTATTCATGACCCACTTGGAAAGAGGTTTGAAAAGCCAGAGATGGGAGTGAAGTTTGGTTCCTACTCCCAGAACTCTGGAAGTGGGAAGCACCCAAAGTAAGGGGGAGACCTGAGTGAGAGACAGCCAGGGCCCTCTCCCTGGCAGGTCCCTGATCTCAGTGACAGTGAGTGGCACCAAGCAGAGACGCCCAGGGCTCTGGCATGGAGCCGGCAGCTGCCACTACCCGAGGTTTTTATGCTAATGCCACCTGTCAACTCGTCAGAGCTCAGGGCAGCTGGACCTGACAGACAAGCATCTGGGTCCCCTGGGGCTCTGCTTCCCCTGAGCATCTCTGTAGTCCCTAGAGTCAACCAACAAGAGCATACAGTCACTGTTCACCAAGAGAGCTGGGGTGTATCCATGTGTATCTATATGGCAGGGAGGGAGGGGGGGACTGAGGAGGAGGTAGGTGTGTGTGCATCTGTTTGGAGAGCAGGGGTTTGGCTAAACCTGATATGGCAAATATCCTTTCCACGTTCATGTCATCTAGCTGCTCCAAGCACTCTCTGAGTATCTCACAGAGGAGGCCACTTTGACCACCCTTGGAATGCAGCGAGCTCTGGGTTGAAATCTCAACAACTAAACCAGAACAGACAAACTGCACAACTGGATTTTCTGTATGAGAAGGCAACAGAATGTTAGTTATAGGAAATCCAAAAGAGAATCACCCTGGGTCAGTTAATATGCCCTGGAGGACTAGAGGGTACCCCACTCTGAGGTTCCTATGGCCTTAGTGGGGAGCTTTCCCAATATGGATATGAGGAAAAGGACACATGTGTGCAGAAGAATGTATTTTTACACACAGATTGGGCCCCCACTCACTCACCTGAACTTTTCTTATCATTTAGGGAGAGGCCAAAGAAGAGGAAAAACTGCCTGTAATTGGTTTATGAATGATTCACTCAGCATTGTGCCTGCCCATAAAACACAGACACACTTAATAGTCTCCAGGGACTCTGGGGCTCCCAGGCTATAACTCCCCAGCCCCTGGTCCCTCCTGCTTGGCCCAACACCTTGTTTGGTGAATCTGATTTCATCCTGATCTTAAATCTGACCTAAATGCTACAACTGCAGTGGCTACTTTGGGAGGGGATGGTGCAAAGATGGGGATGGTTGTTGTGAATTACAATCCAGGCCTATTAGGAGGGATAACTTCTCCACACAGACCTTCCTAAATCAGGCCCAAGGAGCCTGCCACCAGGTGGAGGCGAGGCATGAGAGTGGGGAAGGAGGGATATGGATTGAGAGTTCTGGATTTAGGAATCTCTCACTCATCCTCAATGATCTCTAGCTAGCAGACCACTCCTGTATCCTGAAATGCCCTCTCCCTCCTGTTTCTGCTGCCCATGATCACACACTGCAGTTTTCATCTGCTGCAACAAATCAGGAAAACCAGCTGAGAGCTGGCTTGAGGGGTAGGTGATGGGGATGCCTGGATGGGAAGGAATTTTTCTTTGTTGAAAATGAAAACTAGCAGAGAATAAAGATGTAGGGTTTACCCAATAATATCATACCATTAGGAGTTGGTGGGTGCACCTACTGGTACATGTGCATATATGGAGATGAGTGGGAGTGGGGGTGTGAAAGTGGGAGGGACAATAGTGAAGAGAGTAGAAAAGTGGGTTCTTCTGACTTTTGTATGAACAAAATAAATGCAACTAGGATACAAAGGAAAAACTTCAATTGAGAAAAAATACCTTTGCATCAAATACTTCTGACAAGGGTCTGATATCTGAGACATCTAAGCTATCATAAATATATCCAGTTTGTCATTCCCCAAATGAAGAAATGGCCAACGGATATGTACAATCATTTCTGAAAGGAAGAATCACAAATAATTAACAACTATTTTTATAATAAAGGATAGTCTTAATTAATAAGAGGAAGGCAGATCAAAATTACCACAAGATTCTATCACACCCAGTAAATTGGGGGGAAAATGACAAATGATGTTAATTGTCAGTGTTAGAGGAAAACAGGCACACTAAGGCACTGCTGATAGAGCGAGGAGCTATTCCAACTAGCCTGAGAAGCCATTTGGAATGATGTTTACAGACTGACTAAAATGCCTATGCCCTTAAATCCACACACACCCACGCGTGCACACACGAGTTGGTGCCATTATTGTGGTTGTTCAGTCATTTTCATTTCTGTCCAACTTTTCATGACCCCATGTGGGGTTTTCTTGGCAGAGACACTAGAGTGGTTTGCCATTTCCTTCTCCAGCTCATTTTACAGATGAGGAACCATGGCAAACATGGTTAAGTGACTTGTCCAGGGTCACAGAACTAGTAAGTGTCTGAGGCTGGATTTGAACTCGGGAAGATTCCTTTTCCTGACTCCAGGCCCAATGCTCTATGCACCTAACTGCTACACACACACATACACACACACACACGTACGTGTGTATTTGTGTGTGTGTGTGTATGTATAGACGCACATTTGATAGCAGTGAGATCTATTCTAGTCAGTGAAGAAGCTATACAGATACATGTGTGTATATCAGATTTATATATCAAAGATGTCATATGCACCAAAATATTTGTAGTAGCACTTCTCAGAACTGGAAACTAATTAGTTGGCCATTGATTGGGGAAGAGCAAACTGTGGCATAGAAATTGAGTGACTGCACTGTAAGAAATGTTGAATATGAAGAATTCATAGAAGCATGGGAAGACATAAATGAACAAATGCAGAGTGCAGTAAACGGAAAGAGGATAATGGCATACACGATGACTACAACAAAACATACTGGAAGAACAATTAGAACAAAATAAACTGAAAACTGTATAATTTTAGGAATCAAACCTGGTTCTGGTGAAGAGCTAGGAAAATCCATCTCCTTCCTTTCATTGCAAAGGTGGGAGGCTATGGGAGTAGAATATGGCATATACTGTCAGACATAGTGGATACGTTGTTTAATTTTTCTTTTTTCTCAATGGGGGTGGGATAGGAGGTAGAGAAAATGATTTTGGTTAAATGGAAAAAGTAAAATATAATGTAAAATGGAATAAAAGAAAATTGCTTAGAGAACTGAGAGGTTAAGGGATATGTCCAAGGTGCCAGAAGTATGATTAGAACCCAAATCTTCTTAGTCCCCATGCCAGCACACTACTCCATCCTACCTACTTCTCAACCATAACTTCTTATCCCGCTTAATCTATTAAATTCCTGTTTATCTCTTAAAGACCAAGTGTTCCCCCAGTCAACACTGTCATTCTCCCCTGTTCTTGGTTGTCATTTAGTCATTTCAGTTATGTCTGACTCTTAGTGACTCTGAGTTTGTCCTGGAGTGGTTTGCCATTTCCTTCTCCAGATCATTTTCCAGATGAGGAAATTGAGGCAAATAGAACTAAGTGACTTGCCCAGGGTCACACTCAAGTGTCTGAGGACAGATTTGAACTCAGGTCTTCCTAAATCCAGGCCCAGCATTTTATCAGCTGTGTCACCTAGCTGGCCTATGCCTTCAAATCTTACCTAGAACCTATTTTTTGTAAACTATCATGAACTTATCAAGTGATATCTGTGTGTCTTTTTTCTTTACTACAATGTAAGTCACATGATGTTAAGTCACATAATTACCTAAACTGTGAAAAACAGCAACCAAAAAGAGACAGAAAAATTAGAGTCTCCTATGTTCAAATCCTGGCCTTATAGTTGGTCCTCCTTGTCCTCTATTTTACATCTCATATTCAATTACATAATACCCCTTATTCAATGCATCTTTTCATCTACTACTACTGTTCTACCATTGACCCCAATTACCACTCACTTGCACTGTTATAATAACCACCTAACCAGTGTCCCTGCCTCCACTTCTCTTCCCCTCCAATCTATCCTTCACACAATTAGTAGGTTCACCCACCCTTACATAGATTTGGTCATGACAGTTGCCCATTCCCTAAATCTGCTGTGCCTCCCTATTGAAGGGAATAAAGCTTAAGCTCCTTAATTTGTCATTCAAAGCTCTTCACAATATGCTGCCAATTTACCTAAACTAAATTTATCTCACATTATTTCTGACCATGTACTCCATGCTCCAGTCAACTTGGGCTATAGTCATTCCTCACTGGACGCTAAGTTTTATACCTCCATTCATTTTGCTCACAGGTTTTTTTTTTTTAAGAATCCATATCTTGAACCATAGTTTTCATCTTGCCCCTATTGAATTCTTGGCTGGTTGTTGTCTCGAAGAGGATCAAAATGATATCACTATGTTAGAGTCAAGTTTCAGTGTGTTAACTGTGGCTGATCAGACTAATATAGCTCAGAATGCTCTACCACAGGTAGTAGTCCACATGAACATTTGGAGGAGAGATGTCTCTAGATTTGTACATCTTATATTTCTTTTGAGCTACTTCTATTTTTCTTTGCTCATAGAACACAGTGCCTTCTTTGATGCAGGTGCACCATGCTGGGCAGTCCTTTGCCCAATCACCCAACCAATTCCAAAGTTCTTCAGAGAGACCTTGAGAGACCCATGTGAGCTCTTGCCTTGTGTGAGTTCTCCATAAAATAGTCTTTCAGGCAAGCATACATTTAGCATTTGAACAATATGGCCAGCCCATCAGAGTTGTAATCTCTACAGCAGGGTTTGAATGCTTAGCAGTTTAGGTCAAGAAAGGACCTCAATGTCTGGTATCTTATCCTGCTAGGTGATCTCCAGAATCTTTCTAAGGCAATTCAAATGGAAGTGATTCAGTTTCCCAGCATGGGGTTGGTATACTGAACAGATTTCACAGACATACAATAATGAGGTCAGTACAACAACTCTGTAGACCTTCAGTTTGGTAGTTGGTCTAATACCTCTTCTCTCCTAAGATTCCAAACACTGAGCTAGCTCTAGCAATGCATGTGGCCACATCATTATCAATGTGTACATCATTGGAAAGTACTCTGCTAAGTAAACTTATTTATCCACAGCATTCAAAACTTTTCCATTTGCTGTAACCAATGTTTCCAGGTATGGATGGCATGGTGCTGGCTGATATTTTCTTGGTGTTAATTGTAAGACCAAAGTTAGCAAAAAAAGCAGAGAATTTATCCATACTTTGTTGCATCTCAGCTTCAGAAGCTGCATCAAGTGCATAATCATCGAGTGCATAAGAAATCATGCACCAGTTCTCCCTCCACTTTAGTCTTGGCTTGTAGTCTTTCCAAGTTAAGTAATTTACTATCAGTGCAGTAGCTGATCTTGATGCCATGCTCCTCCTCATTGAAGACATTTGACAACATGGCAGAAAACATCATTCTAAGAAGCATGGAAGCAAGCATACAGTCTTATTTCACTCCAGTGGTGACTGGAAAAGCATGAGAGTGTTGTCCGTGATGCAGAACCCAGGCAAGTATTACAGCATGAAATTGATGCACAATACTGACGAACTTCTCCAAGCAACCAAATTTTGGCATCATTTGCCATAAGTCCTCACAACTGTAATACAATGGATAAGGTATTAGACTTGGGGGTCACAAAGAACTGAGTTCAAATCCTGCTTTAGATATATAATAACTGTGTGACTCCTGGCAAGTCAATTAACCTCTCATCCTCAGTCTCTATAAATGGGGATAATAACAGTGCCTGCCTCATTCATTATTAGTATCATATACAGTAATGTATATAAAGTACTTTAAAAACCAGA